>NC_087261.1:31215316-31515316 GCF_037042905.1 Lytechinus pictus
TTTTGACTAATTATCTATAGTTGAAGAAAACAGTGGTTTCATGAGAAAGTCTTTAAATTCATGGTCATTAGTCACCATATTATTGTTGATATAAATGTGGTTTATTTGTATCACCTAGCACTGTGAATAAAATTTACATGTAAGCTGAAAATGATTAAATTTAAGATCATCAACATTAGGGTATTCTTTTTGCTGGGAAAAGATCTAACACTTGGATGTAATGCTAGGCTTATTTTGTCAATTTTTCAGCAATTACACATTTGCTACATTCTTTTGACAGAATTCATTATAATTTCATTGGATTCTGTTTGAACTCATTTATCAGGCACTTATATTTCATACAAGAACAAACTATTTGATGTGAACATCTTGACACACACACCCACACACATATTTTTATTCTGTAATGAATTCTCTGTAAAAATACCTGTGTTGATAAAAGATTGGTATCAATTCTCTGGCCTTCTCCTGTCTGTGTCCTGTGTAATAATGCTGCTAGAATAGCTCCTTTGGCGTAGAGACCGGTAGACAGATCTGTCATTGCTACACCAACTTTACATGGATCACCTTCCTAACAAATTAAAGGGCATACAAATCAACTGCCTTACTACACCTCACAACTACTCATATCTAGCCAGGTTAATCATCAATTATTCAACATTCTAAACAGTGGAGTCTTGTATACAGTATATAGGCCAACTTGCATTTTACCACTAATTAAAGGTCAAGTCCACCCAAGAAAATTGTTGATTTGAATCGATAGAGAAAAATCAAACAAACATAACGCTGCAAATTTCATCGAAATCGGATGTAAAATAAGAAAGTTATGACATTTTTAAGTTTCGCTTATTTTTCACAAAACAGTTAAATGCACAACTCAGCGATATGCAAATGAGAGAGTCGATGATGTCCATCACTCACTATTTCTTTTGTTTTTTATTGTTTGAATAATACAATTTTTCAATTTTTACAGATTTGACAATAAGCACCAACTTAACTAAACCATTAACTGTTAAAATAATGGTAATTCCACATGTTGAGGGAAAAATAAAAGTTTGTTTCACTTGAAAAGGAGGAGAAAATTAGACCTCACAACTACTCATATCTGGCAAGGTTAATAAGCCAGTTCACGGTTAGCTCATGATCAACTTTTCTCAAATGACCTTTGTGATTTTTCATTAGGATAAGCACTATCATTTTTAAATGTAGATGTTGCGTAAGCTTTACCGGTAGAGTATTCAAATTCTAAGAACAAAAGGCATTGTATAGACCAGGTGACTATAAAAGAATAGTACATCAGGGATAAAGTTTGGAAATCTGTTTTATTGTCTGCCTTTGGCACATTTGACTATTGTTTAGGCTACTGTTAAAAACCAGTGATTATGAAGGCTCTATTTATTACTCTTCAGCTTGGATGTGATAAAATGAATATTTTGAAAGGAACACATGAATAATCATCAAATCACAAATGTCTACGGTCAGTGAATTTGAAAGCCACCTTCATGGTTGATCTCCAATGACCTTTTTCTGCTCGTGCGCAGTTTACAACCGTGAACAGGCTTATTATCAATAATACAACATTCTATGCAGTGGAGTCTTGTAATATATAGGCCAACTTGCATTTTAACACACTAATTAATTA
Organism: Lytechinus pictus; assembly: GCF_037042905.1. NCBI lineage: Eukaryota > Metazoa > Echinodermata > Echinoidea > Temnopleuroida > Toxopneustidae > Lytechinus > Lytechinus pictus. The sequence goes on from NC_087261.1 coordinate 31,216,959, forward strand.
TTCAATACATTCATACAAGTAGCAAATCAAGTACCTTTCTTCAAAAATTTTTTTTGTTTCTCTACAGAAAAAGATTTACCAGTATAGGCTACATTTATCCTCTGTATTAATAATATTTTTATCAAAAGGAATATTTTAAGACTACCTGTAGCCATTTATAACACACAGTGAATGAGAAACAGTACACTGTGTTGGTCAATTCACTCCTGATATAACCCTATCAAGGCCAGGGGGGGAGGCCCTCAAGGATTTTATGCAATATTTTCACCGCGTAATTTTTTTTTGACTGTGACGCTTGCTGACTTTTTACTTTCAAGTCTTGCGCATCTTTTGAGACCAAATTTGCGTCACCCGGGTACGCGGTTCCAAAATTAAGCAACATTTTGTAAGTGCATGTCAGACCAAAAATTGATCAAAAATGTGATTTCACTATGTGTCTTTTCATAGTGGCTCTCCTGCATACCACCTTGTTTGGTCTAAGATAAAATGTAAGAACTGGTAATGAAAGGCTGCTTGTAGGATTTTTCGTGTGAAAGTTGCAGATCTGACTTCTGACAACGCGAATCTGATTTTTGACAAGGCACCATAACTCAAGTACATTTAGTTGTAACAAGCCTTGATTTAAAATCAGAATCAATTGTTACCATATCACTGTACACCTAGGTCTATAATTGTTTACACAATCACATAAAACTACCTTTGTGAAATAATGTCTACCCTGAATAACAAGTGCATTGAAGATCGCAAATAAAGAGAGAGTAAGAAGAGAGAAGATGAGAATGAAGAAAAGAAGGAATATTAAAGAAAAAGAAATTGATTGCACAATACATAAAAAGCAAATTCTTTAACAATACTTAACCATACACTATCAAACACAATTATATTATATTCATACATGAATAAAGGCATGTCCACTATGCAAATTGAAATTTATATTTAGGATTTTGGATAATGCCTGCATTATGTTCATAACAATTATCAACACTGTAATATAGCAGTAAAAATTATCCTTACATGGACACAAATGGATAAAATATATTAACGATCTAACCAGGAAAAAAACCCCATGCATTTGGGGTGGTTTTGAGAAACCTGCGGTAGCCCATGTATACTACTTTAAAGTTAATAACATGCCCCCCCCCCCACCCCCCGCCTGTAATGTTATGGACACTTATTCTTATGAGAATTACCTCTGGTCCTGTTATATTCATCAGTCCTGCCAACCCTGCAGCGATCAGATCATATCCACCCCTCGCTGAATATGGACCAGTCTGACCATAACCTTAAAAACAACAAGACTGAGATCACTTGATGTACACACCTGGCTAGAATATAATTGAAAAGTGTGAAAAATTAATGCTTAGTTTATCTGACTAAATTGAAAACAGAAACCCAAATTATTGGCTACAACTGAAGCGAGTGGGTATAAAATTCAATCAAAGGTTATAAAATGATAAATGTATATTCATCGTAACTTCAGTCACAAAGCCCTATGGGCAAAAAATTCTTCAAAATAATTGTCTAGGGAGTATTTATCCTCTCTATGCATTCTAAGGTGAAAATAAAAAGTTTCAAGTTGATACACTTAATACACCATTTATTGACATTAACCTATCCCATGTTTTCGAGACAACCCCAACTATCCATTGTGTTGAACAAACTAACATACACCTGAGGGAAGGGGAATGGGTGCCCGGGGGGCCAATCAAATATATTGCTGCGCACACGCGTGACCAAGGAATTTCCACACACCCCCTATAACGAGTTTTTCTCTGTGTGCAAAATAATCCCCTAAACAAGTTTTTTCGCGGGCTTTATTTACACATTTTGGCCCCTAAACAAGTTGTCGCCAAAATATGACCTCGGGGAAAAAGCTTGGGAAAAAACATACCCTAAACACGTTCGGCTAGTCTTAAAAAAAAAGCTTTGGGGGAAAAAAACATACCCTAAATACGTTTGACCCCGCGATTGACCATTAACCAGTCTTTCAAAACCACCCTTTTTCTTAAAAATCAGAGTTGTTGATACCCTTAACGAGTCCACGCGCGGACCGCGTCCAAAACTGAAAAAACACCCCTTTAAATGCGTTTTTTTGGTCACGCGGGTGTACAGCAATATATTTGACTGGCCCCCCCGGGAATGGGTGTCCCCTAGACAAAGTTGACAATTGCAAAGTGAAAAATAAAAAGAGTGAAAATGCCCTGTCTGATTGGATCTGACCTGTAATAGTGCAGTAGATTAGACCAGGGTTGGTTTCTTTCAAGGTTTCATACCCTAAACCAAGTTCCTCTAGTTTTCCAGGAATGTAATTCTCCAGGACTACATCACTAGACGCAATCAGCTGGAAGAAAATAATCAAAAGTTATTTCTGCTTAACCCTACTACTCCCAGGGTATCTTGATTCTTGTCAATACCAGGTGGGGGGGGGGGGCTCCCCATAATTAAGATCTTGGCTGCAGATCACACGAACGCTTCAATGAATATTTGCACGAAGATAGAGTATGATTTAATCTATGTGGTTGCATACATGTAGGTTAATCTCCCTTAATTAATATAATTCCTTTTATATTAATTATACGTATTCATGAAATCATTTAATTTTTAGCTCTAATTGACTAAATAAAGCTCCTAGAATGCTAATTTCTGGTGTAAATATTTTCATAGCATTCCTAAGAATTATAATTGGAAAAAATTCCACGATCAAAATCAATTTTCAATTTATTTTTCTTATGTATTTCTTTATAGTTTTCTGTTCTTTTTTTTTTTTGAAAAACATTGTCAGTCACATTATTTTGGTCATAAATAGCATCAAATTATAAAATGACTGTTGTCATTGAAAGCAAAAATGCTCACTCATTTTTTACTTTTAGCTAAAAATGCATTTTTTATTGACTTTGTATATGAAATCATGTTTTTGAGCAAATTTGGGTCTGATATGCACTTAAATAATATTGTGTAATTTCGTAACCACATACCCGGGTGTCACAAATTCAGTCCAAGAAATTGCGCGAGAGTAAAATTTCAGCAAGTGACGTGGGCAAAAATTCTGTGCAGCAGATTTATCGTGAAAACTGTAGAAGGGGGGGCATTATACCCACCCCCGGAGTATTGGGTTAAATCTAAATTAATATCATTACAACAAAAATGAATCCATAACCAAAATCTTTGAAATCATCTTAAACCGTCAATATATTGTAAATCAAGATATGGCATAACTGAATTTTGTGAAATCATAAAATCTAAGCAAAATAATAATCACACTAGTTAACACAGATATGCACAAGTAGGACAGTAGATTATTATTTTGTTTGGAAAGAGTCCTGACATCGGACTGGTCTGCCATGATTCTTATTGTAATTCCTCAGCAATTATTATGCACATACATGCATGTATTGTTTATTCATACATTCAAGGTCTTCATTAAGTTGTATTCTGTTCAAACTCATTTTGAGATCCTTACCACTGGCATTGACGTTTAAGGTAATGTGTAGTATTCATAAAGGTGACACTGACTAATAATTTGAGGACTGTTGGCAAATAACGAGGCATTATTTAATATTGCTTTTCATATAAATGTAATTAGCACAAATGATTGGGGAAGAAATAACCAGGCCAGGATAGACATCCTTTGTTCTTAATGAAGCTCTATGACATACAGGTAAAAAAAAAAAATCAAAATTCGTTGACAAAAGAATAAGAAGAAGTATGCTTTTACATAATCCAACAATGTTTAATGTCTGGGTATATATTAAACCTCATTCAAAGAGCAAAACAGAATTGAAATTAAACAATAAGATAATTGCTAAGAAGAAATTGAGAACAGACATCATATATCAAACCCAGTTTGGCCAATTCGAGCTGGATACGATGTTTGACAGTTTTTCGAGGAGAGAAGTTTACGCTTACATACCTTTTTTACAACTTCAATTCCTTTTGGATGTTTGAGATTTACGGCAAGACTCTGTTGGGTGAAAAATAAAAATATTTGTTGCAGGAAATTACAACCAGTTTGAGACAGTAATGAAAATAAAGGGGAAAAAAAAAGAAATATCATAGAGGTACCCTGATAGACATTTCAATTCAGAATTACAAAGGAACACAATAACATTACAAGTGGAATGCCTCTGGCCGTCTCACCTGCATCACGTGATTCAATATAGCAGCAGTGCTGATTTTGAAAACTACTATAACTCGCACAAGATGTTCAGTGATACTTGGTTACTCTTATTTCCACGTTTTATGAACTAGATCCATAAACTTTAAGAGTTATGATGGTAATTCTACAGATACCCCCAATTCGGCCAAAGTTCATTGACCCTAAATGACCTTTGACCTTGGTCATGTGACGTGAAACTCATGCAGGATGTTCAGTGATACTTGATTAACCTTATGTATAAGTTTCATGAACTAGGTCCATATATTTTCTAAGTTATGATGGTAATTCAACAGATACCCCCATTATGGCCAAAGTTCATTGACCTTTGACCTTGGTCATGTGACCTAAAATGCGCAAAGGATGTTCAGTGATACTTGATTACTCTTATGTCCAAGTTTTATGAACTAGACCAACACACTTTCAAAGTTATGGCGGTAATTCAACAAATACCCCAATTTGACCAAAGTTCATTGACCCTAGATGACCTTTGACCTTGATCATGTGACCTGAAACTTGCACAGGATGTTCAGTAATACTTGATTACTATTATGTCCAAGTTTCATGAATCAGATCCATAAACTTTTAAAGTTATGATGGTAATTCTACAGATACCCCCAATTCGGCCAAAGTTCATTGACCCTAAATGACCTTTGACCTTGGTCATGTGACGTGAAACTCATGCAGGATGTTCAGTGATACTTGATTAACCTTATGTATAAGTTTCATGAACTAGGTCCATATATTTTCTAAGTTATGATGACATTTCAAAAACTTAACCTTAGGTTAAGATTTTGATGTTGATTCCCCCAACATGGTCTAAGTTCATTGACCCTAAATGACCTTTGACCTTGGTCATGTGACATGAAACTCAGGCAGGATGTTCAGTAATACTTGATTTACCTTATGGCCAAGTTTCATGAACTAGGTCCATATACTTTCTAAGTTATGCTGTCATTTCAAAAACTTAACCTCAGGTTAAGATTTGGTGTTGACGCCGCCGCCGCCGTCGGAAAAGCGGCGTCTATAATCTCACTCTGCTATGCAGGTGAGACAAAAACAGTATAAATGCGACTCATCTGACTGGCTAATTACCTTTTTCATAGCTTCATACATGATCTCCTTTCCCCCTATATTTAGTCAGTGTATTAATATGCTTTTCAGTTTCGTGCGTTAGATTTTTCTCCTAGTTTCAATAACTAAAACTAGCATATCAATGATGTGGAGCTCATCCGGCATCTCGCAACAAAATTTAACACAAGTTTAATTCAGCCCAGTTGACACTGTAGTGAATTATATTGGTGACATAAATTGAGGATATATAATTGAAATTGATGAAGAAATGACATAGAAGCAATTTTTGTGATCTATGAATTAATTTCATATAAGCATAAATAATTTTCTAGTCAAAATTTCTTAACTCTGTGTAGAACCTTTGTGAACCTCATGTAGCTCTCAGATGAAACAAAAAATAATCAAAATCAATCAACAAATAAATTTATAAGTAATTTTTGTGAGTTTTGAAAATAGATGAGTAAATTAGCATATTTACTGAGTTTCAAAATTCTGTGTTGAAATTTTGTATCATCACCTCGAGCTATCTTATAAAGCAAACAAAATTGAAATTGATCAACAAATGAAGAAGAAAAAACATTTTTTGTGATTTATGAATAAATTTTGCATAAATTAGCATAAATAATTTTCTAGACCAAATTCAAAATTTTGTGTACAAGTTTGGTGAACCTCATGTAGCTCTACCAGATGGAAGAAAAAAAATCAAAATCTGTCAACAAATAAAAAAGAGGCATTTTCTGTGATTAATGAATAAATTTCGCATACAGTAAATTGACAAATAATTTTCTACTGAAAATTTCAAAATTCTGTGTAGAAGTTTGGTGAACCTCATAAAGCTCTACCAGATGGAAGAAAAAAAATCAAAATCGGTCAACAAATAAAGAAGAAGCATTTTATGTTAATTTGTAAAAATATGCATAAATTAGCATAAAAATTGTTCTGGTCAAAATGTCAAAATTCTGTGTAGAAGTTTGGTGAACCTCATAAAGCTCTACCAGATGGAAGAAAAAAAAATCAAAATCGGTCAACAAATAAAGAATTAAGAAGCATTTTATGTTAATTTTTTTAAAATATGCATAAATTAGCATTAAAATTGTTCTGGTCAAAATGGCAAAATTCTGTGTAGAAGTTTGGTGAACCTCATAAAGCTCTACCAGATGGAAGAAAAAAAAATCAAAATCGGTCAACAAATAAAGAAGAAGCATTTTATGTTAATTTTTCAAAAATATGCATAAATTTCGCATAAATTAGCATTAAAATTGTTCTGGTCAAAATGTCAAAATTCTGTGTAGAAGTTTAGTGAACCTCATAAAGCTTTACCAGATGGAAGAAAAAAAAATCAAAATCGGTCAACAAATAAAGAAGAAGCATTTTATGTTAATTTTTTTAAAATATGCATAAATTTCGCATAAATTAGCATTAAAATTGTTCTGGTCAAAATGTCAAAATTCTGTGTAGAAGTTTGGAGAACCTCATAAAGTTCTACCAGATTGAAGCAAAAAATTCAAAATCGGTCAACAAATAAAGAAGAAGCATTTTTAGTGAATTTTGAAAAATGCACATAAATTAGCATATTTAATGAATTTCAAAATTCTGTGTAGAAGTTTTGAATCCCCCACCTAGTGCTATCATATAAAGCAAACAGAATTGAAATTGGACTTGACATGGTGAAGAAGAAGCATTTTGAAATTGTGAACGGACAACAGACGCCAGGCGACGGATGCCACGGCATAAGCTCATTTGGCCCTTCGGGCCGGATGAGCTAAAAACTGTGATAAAGTTAAAAAAAGGAGTGATTATTTTGTTAACAGTACTAGGTAAGTATGTGAGTAAGCAAGTAAATAAGTAAGTAAGGAAGTCAGTAAGTGAGCGAGAAAGTGAGGGAGTAAGTAAGAGAATAAATAAGTGAGTAGATAAAAGTGAGACAAATCACAATTTGTACCATACCTTTTTATTTCTATTGACTGACAGAAAATAGCAGCTTTCTCCATTGATGAATGGAGGACCCCAGTGTCTTGTTTCATCTCCTGTACCTAGTCATTTAGAGAGTAATTAATAAAAATAAAGAGTAGTCATATGGTATTCATTTTGAAAAGAAAGTAGCTGTATTGTAAACTCCACTTTATCTTGAACATAACAATGTGTAATCAACCTGATTTTTTTTTACAATGAATCGTTCTTGTCAATTAACACTTGATGTCCCTTATAATAACCTAGTCATGATATTTGTATTTGTTTATAATACTAATGTCATGAAATTCATACAATTTTATTTCTAGAATTATAATAATACTCAGTTTTTACCTGGTCTTTCTATCTTGATAACTTCTGCCCCAAGATCTCCTAATAACATAGAACAGAATGGTCCTGCTAAAACTCTACAAAACAAATCAAAGAATAGAAATATAACATTAGCTATCTCAAAGTCTAGATGTAAACCCTTAAAGATTTATCTCCCCCTCCCTTACCTTTAATTTCATTAGGAACAGATGAATTCTGAAACAATTAACACAACTGATCAAATTTCACACAAAAAATCCTGTTCAGAGAGTTTTATATGAAAAAGGTATGATTAAATTGTTTATTTTTCTATGACTTTGCTTAATAAAACCACACACTTGTGAAACAATGGATAGAGTGCACAATAAAATCAACACTAAAATTAAATATAAGTAAATGTTTTACCTTGATAGATCAACTACTCTGATACCAGTTAGTGGTGATGAAACAGATGATAGACATCTCACTGTAACAAGAAAATTGAGAAAGAACACTGTTCACTATCAAGGCTCTTATTATCAATCACCTCATAAACTTCTTACACTAGTAAAAGGGATTTTCTGACAACTTTGTGAAGGCTATTCTAACACTAACAGCCCTTTCACACGGTAAAAAATTGTAATTTGAATGATGATTCCAGTGAAAAATATGGCAAATGACGGATCTTTAGCATGTGTGAAACCAAACTACATGTAGAATCACGAACGCTAATCACAATCACAAATTCAAATTCTACTCTGGAGGTGAATTCCAGTTAAGTTTCACTCAAATTACAGGATTAATTTACCGTGTGAAAAGTCTGATGATTCTAAAGACGAATTGCAATCATCATTACGATGATTCAAGATTCACATGCGAAAAGGCCCTAAGCCAAATTTGAACGTCAATCTCCAGATTTTAATTGGCCAAGGCATTCAGTCAAAGTACATTTGAAAACTGGTTGGAAATAAAGTTTCAAAATCTAAACTATACATGCTTCAGAAATTAATGATTCTGCAAGTTGAATTTAATAAGGACATGTAAGGAAATTGTAAGCATACATGTATTTTAAGTTAACGGCAGTATATACCGCCACATATGTGTGTCTGTAACATAGTAGAGCCATATGAATATTTTGTAGGGCTTGCATCTGAGAATATACCATGCATGTGCCTGTAAGAAATTTTCATTAGTTTATTCAACCCCAGATAACCTTTGACCATTGCCCAATAACCTGAAATTCCATTCATCCATTTAATTCCATTCATCAATTTGCTGATACTTGATAACCATTACATGAAAGATAATACTGAATAGGAACTAAGAACAATTTTCACAGTGAGATGGGATTCATTGAAAAGATATTAGTCTTTGTAGACAAAATTCTATTTATATTGTAAAGTTTTCTTCAATATTATTTTTCTGTAATGCTTGGAGAGTAGGCCCTAGGCCTACTCATATAAAATGACTTATTTAATGTAAACATTGACTTCTTCTAAGTTCTAGCCGTTTCAGGGCTAAAACTATCATAGCCAATGCAGAGGATATGAAGAGGTGTAATCCTGCATTTTTTTACACTGAGCAATTTTCTTCGTAGAATCAGGCAGTGGCATTGGTTTTTATTTGTTTTATCTTTGGACTCTTGAGCCATTTTGAGCATAGATATGAAGGTTTATCACTCCACTTGGAATTAATGTTTTCAGTTGTGACATTCTGTTGGAGAAAAGTGCTGTCACTTTGTAATATAACGTTGTGTAGCTCTAACAACAATTCCAAAGGTGTAAGATGCCAAGAGGCAAGAAGGTAATAAAGAGCCTGAGGAAAAGAAGTTCCGCTTAAATAATTAGTTTAAGTTCTGTCGAGTCATAACTCATATCAAAGCTTTGAACCCATAACTGTTAGACCAAAAAGGGTATAATAACAGCCTTATAAAAGGTCAAAAGGCTTTTGGTGACATGTTTCTATATAATTCATACCTTAAGTGTTAGATTTGACTGTCAACAAATATAAATGTCAATATTAATTAATTCTCACAAGTCAGTCAAATTATTCCAACATCAATCTCAATGTGTGGGACACAACATTAACTTTTAAGTAAACAGAACCGTAATGACGTTATCGTTACTTTCTTTCCCGAACTAAAACTCAGATCTACTGTTTCAAAGAATTATACTTACAATTAAACATCCTCGTCAAAAAGAATGTCTTACTGCTACTTCGCATTAAATTTCCTGTAAAATTCATTTTAACGTTAAACGTCTTTTCACATTTCGGAAATTCAGACTCATTCAGATTGTAAATGTATACATTTGGGCGGGGCTAGAGGGATAGGGGCGTGGCCACTGTAACTGATGCGATGGGACAGAAAGTGTAGGTAAACTTTTTGGTTTCATCATGCAATGTTGTGGGGAAAAACAGTATTAAAGGGGGCAGGTCTGTGCACCTAACAATTTAACTCAAGATTAAACGTGATACATATGTTTATTTCACACAAAATCAGTTGTTCCTTTGGTGAAAATTTTGAGAGCCGGTGTAGCGGCGTACGGTTCCACCGGCGGATACCGTATCCGCCGGTGGATATCGTTCTAAATGGCCGATATCGTTTTTAATCGGAACCATATGCCTGGGAAGTCATAAAAATTTTCAGGAATACTTTCTCTCTTTTTTTTTTTAATGACAATTCGTCTGATGGTTGAATGGTGTGGTCGTTAACTGATGAATGTGTAGTTGCAGAATCAAACCCCAGAATCGACAAAGTTCAAACGCACATCAGCAACGACACCCGACGACAAAGAATAAATCCAAGCAACGCCTTGTACAGTTGAATGAACGTTTATTCTCAATATATACATGCACCTTGTGTGCGACGTATCATAAGCGGGTGTATGGGTGTGGTCAATCGTGTGAGCGTGAGAACATGTGTGTGTGTGTACGTGCGTGTTTGTGTCACAATGCGTGCATGTTTCACAATACGTGCATGTTTCACAATACGTGGTTTACTGCAAGAGACAGACAAGAAAATATATACATATTTACAATAACATCATGACACGAAGGGCAGGATGCAAATAAAATATAGTAAATCAATAAAATACATAGTGCAAAATGATAAATAGATAAATCTACATTATAAGGTCTAAAATCAAGACTAACTCTGTGCTTCTATGTCATAGATTCTCAATAGAATGTATCTAAGGTCTTTAAAGTTTTAACAATGTAAACCTTCTCAGAATCTGTTATTTTTGTGTACTTTATGAGGTCATAAATAAACAGAAGAAATAAAAACATTATTATATTATATGTTTCGTTCATATTGTAAGAACAGTTATCAAAAATTATTGATCGAATTTGACTCAAACTCTAATTGAATGTAATTAATTGTAATTTGCTTGCATTTATCAGCAGTTGATATATATATATACAGATATAATTATTTAGTGAACAGTCCAGATATGATTAATTATCTTGAACTAATGAAATAATAATAATGATATTAACTCAGGTATAAACTTAATAATATAAATGTATATGATAAGGAAGTAATCATAAACTGTATTTGTACCATGTGTGCACAACATCAAATATACGTATTTGTTGCAAAAAGAAATCATAATGAATAAGTGAATAAGTAAATAAAATACTTGGTCATAGTTAACCTTTCAATAAACGTGGAATACACCTGTATAACTCAAATTAGGTTCATAGTTTTGTCAGCATCTCTCACTTCACTATGCTTGCTACAGACAGTATAATACAATATGCATATAGTTCAGTACTGTAAAGAGAATCATGAAAACTATTCGCCATGCCAATTTTCAGGCATGAATTTAGACAGAAAATTACACAAACTTTGAATACTTATACAACAAAATATATATATGATCATAACAGCAATAATGTATTCTACAAAGTTATACAAGTTTTGTAACTTACCAACTTTTGGCTCTCTGGGATTTTGACAACTTTCCTCAGGACATAACTTGAAAATGTTTCTTAAATGTTGAGATCTTAATGGCAAGCACACCAGTACAGCATGTGTGTCTATGATCTTGACTTCTATTCAATTGAGGCTTTGTTTTACATACCCCACTCCACGCCCAAGCTTATCCCCAAGGTGGATGGTCAAAATCAAGAAACAAAGGACTCTCTATTGACCAAAGTGATTTTCATGGACTTAGTGCGCTTGGGTTGGTCAAGCAGGTATACCACTGCACATACTAACCATAAACATTACATTACATTACAGTAATGTATAAGTGGACAGGAAGTATACAGAGAGAAGGAAAGAGAGAGAGAGAGATAGGGCGAGGGGTGCATTACTAATGCAAGATATATACTTAAACATATTCAATTATACATAAAAACATGGACTACGACAGAAGTTATAACTGGTTACATGAAGTATTAACCAACAAACTAAATTTTATCATAAATTTGATAACTTTATTAAATCTGCCGCAACATGCCCGGCCCCAAATGAGGCTCTATACCAAAGACTCATTTCGAATATTATTATAAATGCGGCAGTTAATTCAATGAAGATCAAGCATAATAAACTATAAAATAATTCCTTATTGAATTATCATATAAAATTTGAAGTTAAGACTCTGACGAAGGAAATAAAGATAACCAATGAATTAATCTTCGTTGACGTAACTCCCCTTTTCAACAATCCTGTGTGCAAATAAAGTGATTGATTTAGGACTTATCAAGTATTGCTTACCACTGCCAATGAGCTGCCATTTCAATATAAATTATTGCCGAAATATTAAAATCTAAATAGGATAAGCACAGACGACAAAGTGAATGATGGTTGAATGCGATAATTAAATTTGCAGCACAGATTATGGTTATTTATTTCGCAGCTTCTAGCAAGCACAATTTTGAGATAGGCCTCTTGTACTGATTAGGCCCAATGCGCACCTCTACTTGTCGCACGCGTCCATGTTTGTCGGGGTAGGTGTCACATATCCGACCAAGTGGCCACTTACCTCGTGGGAGACTGTCATCAGCCATGAGGACCAGATCATCAGTTTTGAAGTTAATTTCTTCCTTTGTCCATTTTTGGCGCTGTTGGAGAATGGGGAGGTATTCCCTGACCCATCTTCTCCAGAATTGGTCCGCCAAGTATTGGACCTGCCTCCATCTTCGTCGTAGAAGGCAGTCTTCCTTTGTGAAGATGCCTGGAGGCACTGTCAGGTTCCTGTGGTATAACAGGAGATGGTTGGGAGTGAGGGGCTCCAGATCATTTGAATCTGAAGTCAGAGGAGTTAGAGGTCTTGAATTCAAGATTGCCTCCACTTCAGACATCATAGTGATGAAACCCTCATCCGTCAATGTTTGATTCTTCAGAAGGATTCCTAAAATCCTTCTGACTGATCGAATGACGCGCTCCCAGATGCCGCCCATGTGGCTGGCACCTGGAGGGTTGAATTTCCAGTCGATTCCTCGTTGGGCTAGGTATCTGTTTACTTTCTTGGAGTTGACTTGGGCCAAGTTTTCTTTTAGCTCGCGTTGAGCACCTCGGAAGTTTGAGCCGTTATCACTCCAGATTTTCGCCGGCTGGCCTCTTCGATTAATGAACCTCCGGAGAGCATTGATGAATGTGTCTGTTTCGAGTGAATTGGCTACTTCAAGATGCACAGCCCTTGTAGCCATGCATGTGAAGATACAGCCATACCTCTTCACATGGGATCTACCTTGCTTGACGAAGAAGGGACCAAAGAAGTCCACACCTGAATTGTGGAATACAGGTGTCCCTGGTGTTACCCTTTCCTTTGGTAGATCTGCCATGAACTGGGTGCCGCGAGGTACATTCCTCCTCTTGCACTGAAGGCAATGGCCCAGAATCCTTCTGACTTCTGCGCCTCCCTTTAAGATCCAATATTTGGACCTAATCGATGCCCATGTCATCCCTGCACCAGAATGACCCACTTGCTTGTGGTGGTGCTCTATTAGCAACCGTGTCACATGGTGATGATTTGGCAAGATGAGAGGATGTTTGGCCTCGTCCCCAATCGGAGCTCTGTCAAGTCTCCCTCCTACTCTTAACATCCCATCCTTGATAATGGGATTCAGCTTCCTGAGAGAAGTCTTTGATGATGATGATCCATTAAAGGCAGATGGGAAGACCTGCCTTTGTACATGCTGAATGAGTGCTCGTTCAGCTTTCTTCAACTCATGGACTGTCAAATCACCAGTCGATGAGAACGAGTCGTCTTTCTTGACTCGGGAATGAAGATGATCCTTGACTCGCAAGATCCACGCAACTGCCCTCTTCAGGCGGTCCCATGTTGAGTACCTGTCAATCAATGGATCAATGACTTTGTCCTCAGCAGTAATCGTGAAGACATTCTTCTTGACTTCAGGATCTTCTCCTGATAGTTCGCCATCCAGTGAACTCTTCCTTGATTCAGGAGAAATGGGGCACCTCGGCCACTCAGATTCACCTTTCTTCAGGAAGGCTGGGCCATCCACCCATCGAGACAACATTGTTGCTGGAACTCCTCTGGAACCATCATCAGCGGGGTTATTCCTTGTATCAACATACTTCCACTGATCCCTGCTGGTGCATTCTTGGATCCTGGCCACCCTGTTGGCAACAAAGGTTTGAAATCGCCTGCTCTCGTTTGAAATGTAACGAAGAACAGCGGTGGAATCGGTCCAGAAGGTGAAACTGTTGAGAGGGATCCCAATCTCTCTTTCAATGGTCTTGGCGAGTTTGACTGCGAGGACAGCAGCAGATAGTTCAAGCCTTGGAATTGTCATTTTCTTGATTGGGCTTAACCTTGTTTTACCCATAACAAATGTGACATGAACCTTGCTGCCCTCTGTGACACGCAAGTAGGCACATGCTGCATATGCCCTCTCTGAGGCATCAGAGAACACATGTAAGTGGTACTCTGGACTTTCGAAGTTGTCTGGCTTGTAGCATCTAGCAATCTTCACTGAAGACAAATCTGGCAATTGAGCCTGCCACGAGTCCCATTCCTTGGATTGTTCATCTGCAACCTGCTCATCCCATCCAAGTCCCCTTGCACACAGATCCTGTAGAAGGATCTTGGCATTGACAGTGAAGGGGGCCACGAACCCGAGTGGGTCATAAAGGGAACTCGTGGCAGAAAGGATACCTCGTCTTGTGTGAGGTACGTCCTTGGTTGAAACCCTAAATTGGAAGGCATCGGTCTCCATATCCCACAGAACTCCCAGTGTCCTCTCTGTAGGCATGTGGTCATTACCTAAATCTAGATCCACGATGGATGCAGCGCGTTCAGATTGAGGCAAGTCTGACAGGACGTCTATGTCGTTGCTGACCCATTTAGTTAGCCTGAAGCCACCACGCTGCAATAACTCTCTCAACTGAGATACCAATCTTCTTCCATCTTCCTTTGAAGCAACAGACTTGAGACAGTCATCGACGTAAAAGTTGTCTCTGACTGTCTGACAAGCATCGGGATTGAAATCATCCTTGTTGTCTTCGACTGTCCTCCTAAGGGCAAATGTTGCACAGCTAGGAGAGGACGTGGCACCAAACAAATGCACCAGCATTTGATATTCCTTTGGTTCCTTGGATAAATCACCATCTGGCCACCAAAGAAATCTAAGGGCATCAACATCAGAAGGTGTCACCTTGACCTGATGAAACATGCCCTCAATGTCAGCGACTAGTGCTATCTTCTCCTGGCGGAATCTCATAAGCACACCTATAAGCTTGTTTGTTAGGTCTGAACCACTTAGCAGCTGATTATTCAAGGAGATTCCTTGAAACTTCGCTGCACAATCAAACACAACCCTCACCTTTTCAGGCTTCATAGGGTGTGTCACAGGATGGTGTGGCAGATACCACAAAGGGAAGTTTTGCTCAGAGTTGTTTGTCACCTCTTGAGCATGGCCTTTAGACAAGTACTCCTTCATTGTCTTTGAGTACTTCATATGGAGATTCTCGTCTCGCTGAAGTCTTCTCTTTAGAGACTTGAGACGAGACTCTGCCAGCCATTTGTTGTTTGGAAGATTAGGAGGTTGGCGTCGCCATGGCAGCCCCAACTGATAATGTCCATCAGTCAATGTGACTGAGTCTTCCATCATCATCTTTGCCCTCCGATCCTCAGTGGACTCAGCAGGTAGATCTGCTTCATCTCCTGGCATCTTATCCATCTGCCAGAACCTTTCCAGTTGAAACTGTAGATGGCTGTCAACGGTCATATTATTGACCGAGCCATTTCTAGGTGTGAACCTAGAACTTGTTGGTCCCATTACAGTCCATCCAAGTGGTGACCGGATTGCATAGGGCTCCTTCCTCCTACCTCTTCGCTCTTCCTCTACCCAAAATGCTTCAGGGACATCGGAGCCAATAAGTAACCTTATGTCACTCTCAGCTACATTTGGGAGTTCTATTCCCTGAAGATGTGGCCATTTGTCCACGTCTTCTTGAACCGGGATACTCTGACGTGATGTTGGTAACCTATCGACAGTCCATAGAGAAGGAATTTCCAACTCTACATCGCCATTGAGGCTCTGTATGGACAAAGACACCTCCATCCCCTTCTGAGATGAAGCAGTATTCACAGTTGTCAGCTTGAAGGAGGTGTTCCTACCGACCACCCCAAGTTCATGTATGAGACCATGCTCACAGAGCGATACGTCACTCCCGTTATCAAGGAGTGCCCATGTCGAAACGCCTTTATCTCCATTAACAACTCTGACAGGAACTACTCTTAAGGAGACTGCCCTCCTGCCGCCAACCGCATGAGAGCTACCTTCATTCGACTTACCGGCCCTAGGTGTCAGCTCCCCTTGTTCAGGATCCTTATCCTCCTTTGGCTGGAGGTCAAGATGGATTAGGGTGTGATGCTTCTTGCCGCATCCTTCTTTCCTGCAAACGCCCTTGTTTTTACACTCCCTTGCTGCATGGGACGGTTTCAAGCAATTGAAGCACAGCTTCTTCTGTTTTACAAGAGCGTGTCTCTCCTTTGATGATTTCCTTTTGAAGTCATCGCAGTTTCCTAATCCATGCCCAGTCATACTGCAGCAAGGGCACTTAGCAGTTTGGGCTTCTTTTGCAGTGCTAAAAACTGCACCACTTCTTGGTTTGGTTGAGGATTTTGCTGGCTGCTGTTTACCAGGCTGACCCCTGCCAATGTGCTTACCAAAGACATTGCTGGCCACCTTCGCAGCCTGTTCCACAAAATCAGTCATATGACTGAAATTTGGGATGACGGCCTGTTCCATAAGTGAGTGGGCCTTCGATGCCCACTGTCCTTGTAAGTGAATAGGTAAGAGCTCCTGTATCTTGAGTAAGGTTTCTGTCGTACTCATGTCTGCAGTGTACCCTAACTGAGATGTTGTGATCTGGCACCTTCTCATGTCCCTTGCCAGATCCCACAAGGCTTGGCTGTCACTAGATCGTATATGTGACCGTTTTAAAACTCTTTCAACATGAGCGCGGGCGACAATATAGTTGCGACCAAATTGATCATGAAGAATTAGCTTCGCACGCGCATATCCTGCACTTGGTTCCAGAAGGATGCAGTTTTCTATGGCATCGCGCGCCTTACCTGTACAGAACTGTATGAGATAATTTAAGCGCATCCTATCATCATTCACCTTATCCCCTATGTTCACCTCAAAGGTATTCATGAATTTCCAGTAATCGACTGGATTGCCAGAAAAGGGTTGAATATCTGGTTTTGGCAAACTCATAGCCATAGCAAGCATATTTGCAATTCCTAGATCACTCACCTTATTTGCTTGACCTTTCTTGTCCCCATCATGGCCTGCCTGCTCCTTCTGAGCACCTGCCACAACCTTGTCTGTATTGGGGATAAAATCATTTGCATTCACATTCAATACATTTTCCTTGCCCCCTTCAGGAGTTTGTGCCTGTTGGTTGCACCATGCCTGCGTTCTGTTATCTATGTCAGGCTCAGGCATTCCCGAAAGAGGCAAATTTCTGTTACCTTCTAATACATATTGTTCATTTTCGGCCTCTTGCCACAATGCCGCTTCAGCCCTGGCGTTCTCCAGTTCGTTTTCCGCTTTCATTTTATCCATTTCCTCTTTCAGTTCGAATTCCTTTTTCCTAAGTTCTTGTTGTTTGAGCAATTGTTCTTGTCTTTTCCTTGCGAGCTCCTCCTTTATTCTTGCTTCCCGCAGCCTTGTGCTGGCGGTTGTACTGGCCCTTGATGTTGCCTTCGATGATGTCGACCTTGTGTCGTCCTTCTCGGCAGCGACGTCCATTTTAAGATCCGCGTTCCTTCACACCTTGATACACACAGTCGAAGACGTCCGAAGTTATGTGAAGACGTCCAAGAGTTGTAAACTTTGAGATGTAGTTGCAGAATCAAACCCCAGAATCGACAAAGTTCAAACGCACATCAGCAACGACACCCGACGACAAAGAATAAATCCAAGCAACGCCTTGTACAGTTGAATGAACGTTTATTCTCAATATATACATGCACCTTGTGTGCGACGTATCATAAGCGGGTGTATGGGTGTGGTCAATCGTGTGAGCGTGAGAACATGTGTGTGTGTGTACGTGCGTGTTTGTGTCACAATGCGTGCATGTTTCACAATACGTGCATGTTTCACAATACGTGGTTTACTGCAAGAGACAGACAAGAAAATATATACATATTTACAATAACATCATGACACGAAGGGCAGGATGCAAATAAAATATAGTAAATCAATAAAATACATAGTGCAAAATGATAAATAGATAAATCTACATTATAAGGTCTAAAATCAAGACTAACTCTGTGCTTCTATGTCATAGATTCTCAATAGAATGTATCTAAGGTCTTTAAAGTTTTAACAATGTAAACCTTCTCAGAATCTGTTATTTTTGTGTACTTTATGAGGTCATAAATAAACAGAAGAAATAAAAACATTATTATATTATATGTTTCGTTCATATTGTAAGAACAGTTATCAAAAATTATTGATCGAATTTGACTCAAACTCTAATTGAATGTAATTAATTGTAATTTGCTTGCATTTATCAGCAGTTGATATATATATATACAGATATAATTATTTAGTGAACAGTCCAGATATGATTAATTATCTTGAACTAATGAAATAATAATAATGATATTAACTCAGGTATAAACTTAATAATATAAATGTATATGATAAGGAAGTAATCATAAACTGTATTTGTACCATGTGTGCACAACATCAAATATACGTATTTGTTGCAAAAAGAAATCATAATGAATAAGTGAATAAGTAAATAAAATACTTGGTCATAGTTAACCTTTCAATAAACGTGGAATACACCTGTATAACTCAAATTAGGTTCATAGTTTTGTCAGCATCTCTCACTTCACTATGCTTGCTACAGACAGTATAATACAATATGCATATAGTTCAGTACTGTAAAGAGAATCATGAAAACTATTCGCCATGCCAATTTTCAGGCATGAATTTAGACAGAAAATTACACAAACTTTGAATACTTATACAACAAAATATATATATGATCATAACAGCAATAATGTATTCTACAAAGTTATACAAGTTTTGTAACTTACCAACTTTTGGCTCTCTGGGATTTTGACAACTTTCCTCAGGACATAACTTGAAAATGTTTCTTAAATGTTGAGATCTTAATGGCAAGCACACCAGTACAGCATGTGTGTCTATGATCTTGACTTCTATTCAATTGAGGCTTTGTTTTACATACCCCACTCCACGCCCAAGCTTATCCCCAAGGTGGATGGTCAAAATCAAGAAACAAAGGACTCTCTATTGACCAAAGTGATTTTCATGGACTTAGTGCGCTTGGGTTGGTCAAGCAGGTATACCACTGCACATACTAACCATAAACATTACATTACATTACAGTAATGTATAAGTGGACAGGAAGTATACAGAGAGAAGGAAAGAGAGAGAGAGAGATAGGGCGAGGGGTGCATTACTAATGCAAGATATATACTTAAACATATTCAATTATACATAAAAACATTGACTACGACAGAAGTTATAACTGGTTACATGAAGTATTAACCAACAAACTAAATTTTATCATAAATTTGATAACTTTATTAAATCTGCCGCAACAGAATGCACTTTAATTATATGGGTCTGTTTTGAACCAAGACTGCCTTCTGATTATTTCTGACCAATCGGTTTTAAGATTATTTTCAAATTGTTGGGAATAACAACATTGTTTAAAAAATGCACTATAGATGAATGCACATCAATTGTACGAGTCTATTTGGTCCAAAACTGCCTCCTGCCTCCTGATCATTTCTGACCATTCAGTCTTGAAATTTAAATTGTTAGGCATATTGTTTAAAAGAATGTACTGACAAAAGAAAAAAAAGACAGATTCATTGATGACAAGGGTCTGTATATTGATATCGAATTCAAACGATTTTGTCGTGTGTAATCCTGAATGTTATTATTATTATTATTATTTTATTTGGCATTCAAAAAAATAAGAGTACAAACAGATCAGAGACAGTATCAATCAAACTTGTACATGATATAGAAAATAAGACCTGGATGAGAGTTGGAGAGGCTGCCTGGGTATGGAAAAGGCTAACTTAATAGCCATAACCCACAGGTCTTCCTCCCCAAACCTCCCAACCCCATCCAGGTCATAACACCAATGGTGAAAATAAAAAGAAGATATTTAGAATCGGCAAAATACAATGGTCATACATGTAACTTGGTCACTTCAAGCCAACCCCCACAATACTTCCCCCAATCACATCATTATGTATCTACAAGCATTAGAATGATAAGCATCAAACATTAAAGCAATCGTAAGTTTGAAATTATAGATATATAATACTGCATCTACCATAAGTAAAGGGATATAAGACAATAAGAATATATAAAACCATGTAAGAGCGATCAAATGACATAATGTTGAAGTTGAAATAGGCCGGATTAGATTTAGTGTATAAATTATGAATAAACTTGCTCTTTTGTTGAAATTTGTCAATGGGAAAATAATAAATTAAGCATTATCGAAGGAAATACCATTATAAATCGGACATCTAATCATTCAAAAAACAGAAAGAATTTCACGACGAAGGAGGTTCAGAAGTTTTGAGATGTTTCCAGATACAATTTCATCTTTGATATGTGAGGGCATGAAGATAGAAACAATGCAATTACTAATGCATAGAGATTTCTTATGTCGTACTCATGCAAAGTTGGACAACTACTTTTCAATCTTCACTTGCATTATTGTAGGGTACGGAACATTTTGAATATTGAATATATTACATTTCGCTTGTGTCGTAAAAGAGCTTGGTAGTCTTCTCATAATAATTAATTCATTATGTATCTGTCCTTCGAGACTCAAGGGTCAATTGCCTTTAAAAAAAGAAAAAAAAAGTCAACTGACTTTCTAACAATGTTTATCATGTTTAAAAAAGGTCCCTTTGATGTAATTCAAAATTTTAGGATTGTAAAATAAACAACAGATCGATCTGCCTGGGAATTCAGATAAAAAATTTCAGGGAATATTTTCTCTTTTTTTTTGACAATTGACCTGATGGTTGAAGGGTGTGGTTGTTAACTGCATGAATGCACTTCAATTATAGGAGTCTGCTTGGACCAAGTCTGCCTTCTGATTATTTCTGACCGATCAGTCGTAAGGTTATTTTCAAATTGTTAGGAATAACAACATTGTTTAAAGAATGCACTGTAGCTTTTTCATGGTGTTTAATTCGTTTTATCAATAGGTATCTGACATTCATTTAGACGCAAATGTTAATTTGCCCTCTAATGAATGTAATGAATGTAAAGGTCATCTGACTTTCTGACAAACTTTAACATACATAAGGAAGTTCTTTGATAAAATTTGGATTTTAGAATTGTCAAACAATGGACCGGTTTGAATTCAGATAAGATGTTCTGTGAATATTTTCTCTTTTCATGGTAATTGGCCTGATGGTTGAAGGGAGTGGCTGATAACTGATGAATGCACATCAATTATACGAGATTCTGTTTGGTCCCAAATTGCCTCCCGATTATTACTTACCAATCAGTCTTCAAATTTAAATTGTTAGGAATATTGTTTAAAAGAATGTACTGTCAACAAAGCAGAGAAAAGGAACAGTTTGACAAACAGAGCCATTGATTGCAAGCATGGGTGTCGATCACGGGGGGGGGGGGGGATGGGGGGGATATATCCCCCCCAATATTTCAAGTGGGGGGGGGGGGGTGGCCTGTATTATCATCCCCCCAATAATTTAGGGTAGAAAAATTATAATAATGATGATGAAAAAATGAAAAGTTTGATCATGATGATTATAGTGATTATTATAGTATGCCATCAATCAGTTTGTTTCCCTCGCAATTTGTGTATATTGTTATTAAATGAAAACATTCTTTTTCAGGACTATTAAACAGATGGGTGGAAGTTCAAGATGAAAAAGAATGAAATGTTTATGTATATGATATTTTTAACACATGACATAAAAGGACCCCAACGAAAAACAACTTTTGATGATAGGGTGTTCCATCCCACCAGTGGTGAATGAATTAATTTTAATAAACAATTAATTCAAAAGGGTGGAAAAACAAACGCCAAGGGTGGCAAGATAAATCGTCTAAGGAATGACCATATAGCTATTAGAGTAATAGCCCCACCAATGAAAATATTTGGGGGGAACATATCGTTTTGCCCCCCTCCCAATAATTCCGCATGTGCAACTAAAAATAAAATAAGATTGTAATGCTACACTGAAACCAGTAAGCGAGATTAAGATACCAACTCGATTTTGATCTAAAATCGTGCTCAAAATGTCTGCTTTTCAGATCGGAATATAAAAAATTTTCAGCTCGCGCTTCGCGCTCGCATCATTTCTGTACCAAAACCCCATACTTTTCATAATTAAATAGGTGAATAGAATGTCCCGCTTTCAGTTCTATACCTCAAAAAAACTACCACTTCGATTTGCTATAATCTTTTGTTGGATATATATATATTGTTCTTTATTAAAAGCGTCCATTAAATTGTTTTTTTGTCCAGATCGAAATATTAAAATTTTCAGCTGACGCTTTGCGCTCGCATCTATAGTTCTTCTAGATACCCATCTTAATCATTGGTACCAAAAGTGCTTAGAATATCAAGCCTTCACGTCAGAATATAAAGAAATTTTAGCTCGCTCTCTAGTGAGATACATGTATCTATGCTCCTCAAGAGTTACTACAAGCAAACCTAAACATGTACATTTTCCTGTTTTCATGTCATACTAAAAATTTTCAGCTCGCGCTTCGGCGCTCGCATTGTTGGTGAGGGTGAGATATGTGTCTCTTTCTCATGATTCATATATATATATATATATATATAATATATGCCTATGTGTGGGGGGTGTAGGGGTGTGTGGGTGAGTTTGTTCGTTTTATATGATCGAGCGTCTTTGGAACGTTGATTCATGATTTTGTCCCCCCCCCCCCAATCTGAAAAAATGGAACGATGCCCCTGTGTATACATCATGCTCAATCAACAGATCACTATGTACATGTTCCAGATAATTTTTGTCATTTTTCTTTCGCATGAGTTTAGAATAGGCTTACTTGTAACACAAATTGAATTTAAAAAAAATTATATAAGTACAGTACACTACAACAATGAAGGAATTTCCAAGAACACCATGCATATCAATCACTCCCAAATGTCCTAACTTGTGATTTTAGTGGGGGTAATGTTGAAAGATCCCCATCCACAAGAACTTTTGTGTCATCATCCCCCCCAACCAAGAATACTGATCGACACCCATGATTGCAAGGGTCTTTATATTGATATCGAAACTCAAACGATTTTGTTTGTAATCCGGAATTTTATGAAACTAAACAATGTAATTGCTAAAGCATAGCGATTTCTTACTTAGTACTCATGCTAAGTGGCCATTATAATTGTAAGTCAGTTTAGATGTGAAAGGAAATTTTTTTTCCCTTTTCTATAGACGGACGGAATGTTGTGTTTTCCAGGTGTGTTTCTGAAGGTTAATACCTTGGTCACATTTGCTCTGCAGCGGCCGTGCGGCGGGTCGGGAGCGGCCGTTTTATTCATTTTATTCAAACCACCTATATTTAGCTGGTACAAAAATGTTAAGGCGGCTGTTTTCGACTCGCCGTGTGGCCGCCGCACAGTGGGCCGGGGCGAAACAAAAGTGCGCCAAAAGTCATTTTGGGCAATTTCAGATTCTTAATTTTTGTCATGCCCAGCTGAAAGACAACACTTTGAAGAATACTTCAGCAAAATATTTCATTCGGGAATTTGCATAAAGGTTGTTAATTTCCTACCTAAAATCGTAAAATGTGACTTTTTGCGAAATGCCGCGGATATGACAACTTAGTTGAAAAACAAGCCATTTCACAGGAGGTTTTTCATGTAGGAATCTGAAATGACACCCACATAGTCCTGATATATTCTTTTTTCGTGTGAAAGGGTTCAAAGTAGATAAAAGACACATTTCAGGAGGTTTATAGGATAATTATTCCTCGAAATAGTCTGATAATCCATGTTTTTTGCATTTACATTAGAAACGTTTAGATTTCCGTGGATTTCCGTTTCAATTCTATCATCATCATTTTGCCAGATGTCTAAGCTTTAAGTCGATACCAAATTTAGCTGCCCGTTTTTGCCCGTTTTCATGTTATAGAGCCGATTTTACTTGACACAACACCCCTAAAACCTGTAAAAAAACGGTCATTTTTATACCGCGCAGTCATCGCAGTGCACCGTGTGGGGTGTACATTGCCGTTCATTTTTGCACTGCGAGGACGATTCCCCTTCCATTCCATGAAAATTACATGAATTCCGGGCACAATGCAAACAAAATGAATGTTGATAACGCATATTAGGGCTACACACCCCTCTTCCAGAGATAAAAGTTACTTGTAGAATAATTTCAGCCAAAAACCCTCTAGTAAAACATTCGTGGTGTTATATGCTCTGCGTTTTACCCAAGTCTACACCGCTTGATAAAGCACGGTTAATATTTTTCAGATTTTTAAGTATTTTTTTTAAATCTAATGATCATTTTGATGCCATAAAATTATTTTCAGGATCTCATACACACTTTTAAGGCATGTGAGAAGCATAAACCAACATTCACTCGGGTCAATCTTAAAGAAACACATAACACAACGGTTATATACTACACATGGTTTAGAGTAATTTGTCTTTTCACAGATAGGTTTTAAGTAGCCAATCAAAATTACCCATAAACAGCATGTGAAAGTAAACATACAACGCGGAATATAATTTTGGCGCACTTTCAACTCATTCTGGCCCACTGTGCGCCGTGGGGTGGGTGTGACCATGGTATAAGAGTTTTGCTCAAGTATAACAAGTTCCTATTTGTAGTCAAAAATCTTTTTGACAACTGTTACCTTTGTTTACAGTAATGTTTGTTCAAGGTTACTTGTACCAAATATGTGTAACAATGCGGAACGATATACTAGTAGCTTGAGCACTGTATTTTTTTTTCTATGTGTTATCATAGAACCTTGTTAATTAGAAATCGGGATATATTTCAAACCCTATTAAGAATGGTGAAATGTGGGCGGGACTTGGTTCTCTTGCAAGGTCCAGTTAGCTGTCACTCAGGAAGTCACTTTCTGAAGTAGACAGTTTTCGTGTTTTTTTTCGGGTTTTTTCGTTTTTTTTTTTTTTTTTTTTTTGCTCCCCCCTCGGTTGAAGGTCTGTGAGGTTTATTTATTTTAGGATGGTGGATAATGTATTAAATGTATTTTCATGCCATTTCCTCACACTTAATGTAAAAGGAATACGAGATAAAACAAAACGAGGGAAAATCTTTAGTTGGTGTAAGACGAAATCTGTTGACATAGCATGCTTACAAGAAACATATAGTTCGCCAGATATTGAGGAAAAATGGCAATCAGAGTGGGGTGGGAAATGTATTTTTAGTCATGGTACGCACCATGGAAGAGGAGTTCTTGTGTTAATAGACAGTAAGATAGACATTGATATTGGTAATACCTGGGTAGACGAAAATGGTAGATATGTTTTAATTAAATGTAAGATACAAGGTCAGAAGTTGCTACTTGGAAGTGTTTATTTTCCCACGGGAAATAACGAAAATGACCAAATACAATTTTTAAGTGATTTAGGTCAATTATTATTAAGGAATAATTTAGAGGGAAGTTCAGTTGTACTTGGCGGTGACTTTAATGTTATAAGAGACACCAATTTAGATTATTTTGGACATGTATCAAAAAAAGATTCAAAATTCAGTAAAAAATTACAAGAGTTTATGGACAGTTTTTTATTAATTGATATATGGAGAAACAAAAATAAAGACAAAAAACAATATACGTATAAACAGCTAAATCCATTTATGCAGAGTCGCTTAGATTATTGGATCATATCAGAGAACTTAGAACAGATAACATCCAATTGTGATATCGTTCCCTCCATAGCCCCAGACCATGCTGCAGTTAATCTAGTTTTCCATAAAAGATCCCAGTCAAAAAATAACAATAAAAGATCTTATTGGAAATTCAATAATAGTCTTTTAAGCGATAATGATTACGTTCAGAAAATGAGAGAAAAAATTAAGACTTTAAAGAAGAAATTGTCAGTTGAAATTAAAGATAAAAGAGTATTGTGGGATTTTATGAAAATGGAAATAAGGAAGTTTACTATTAAAATATCGAGAGAAAGGGCGAAGGAAAGAAAAGAAAAAGTTGAAAAACTGGAGGAAGAGATAAAGAACTTAGAGAGTCTTTTGTCGATTGATAGTGGACATCAGAAAGATATTTTTGAAAATATAAGAACTAAGAAACAACAACTAAGTTTACTTTACGATTATGTTAATGAAGGTTTGAAAGTCCGGTCAAGGTCCTCATGGTATGAATGTGGAGAAAAGAATACAGCATTTTTTAAACAGTTAATACAATCAAATAGGAAAAACAGTATAATACAGAAATTAATTATAGATGGAAATATCACTACTAACGAAAAGGAAATTATTGAAGGAATAAAATCATTCTACATGCAACTATATAAGGAAACAGATACTATAGAAGACGACACTTTAAATTTCTTTTCTAGTAACCTACCAAAATTAAATGATACATCACAAAATTTATGTGAAGGAACAATCGTTGAAAGAGAATGTGTAGAGATATTGAAAGGTATGACACTCAACAAATCTCCTGGAAATGATGGTTTAAGTGTAGAATTTTATCAGAAATTTTGGTCAGTAATTGGAAATTTAGTACTTGCATCTTTTAATGAATCTCTGCGATTGGGAGAATTATCAGCCTCTCAAAGACAAGCAGTTATTACCTTGATACACAAAGACGGCAAAGATCCAGAACTTATTAAAAACTACAGACCGATTTCGTTACTAAACGTAGATTACAAAATTTTATCTAAGGTACTTTCAAAGAGAATACAAGAAGTTTTACCGGAAATTGTAGGTTTTGATCAGCTGGGCTATGTTGGGGAACGAAACATCGGAGAAGCAATCCGAATAATAGATGATATGATCTTTCATACTTCTTTCTATAGAGAAAGGGCTTTTTTGGTAGCCATTGACTTCGAAAAAGCGTTTGACTCTGTGTCACATTTATTTTTACACAAGGTACTAAAATCATTTAATTTTGGACCAAGGTTTCGTAAATGGGTAAATATTTTTGATACTAATACTGAAAGAAGTTGTGTTATAAATGGATGCGCATCGACAGGTTACTTTAAGATTGAAAGAGGAGTAAGACCAGGCGCGTAGCCAGGGGGGGGCGGTGGGGGCGGTCGCCCCCCCCAAAACGTCCCCAAAAAGAAAAAAAAAAAGGGAAAAAAGAGAGGAAAAAAAGGAAAAGGGAAGGGAGGAAAGGGAAGAAAGGCAGCTTTGTCGGGTTTTTTTTCTTTTTATTCTTTATTTTTTTCTCAAAAGAAAAACTCCTTCACTCTTGCTCTAAATTTATATATGAATTTTGCTTCCGCGCTGCGCGCGGTTAAATGACAATATTGAAGTTCTCCATTGTTTCCCCCACCCTTTCTCTAACCCTGCTTTCCACCTCAGCTATATGTGTTTCTTGCCAGTTAAAGTTCAAATGTATACATTAGGGCATGGAATTAGAGTAAGGTTAGGCCGAAGTGTAATGAAGTTATCTTTTTTTTTTTGATCGCGCAACTTCTGGCCGGGTCGGCTCCGGGCGGGTAAAATCGATCTTTATATCAATTTCTGCCGTCACCTCCATAAAGTCAACTTCTCCCGCTTTTCAGCTCATTACTAAACAACCATAATTTGGGGCAAACAGGTTCCTAATTTAAAAAGAGGAATGTATAAAATTCGTGTCGTATTGAATAAAAAAGTACAATATTTTTTTTTTCAAATTCTATTAATCTTCATGTTATTTCCCTGCACATTCATCTCCTGTCCTGTTTTGCGCCCTCAGTTTGAAATTTTGAATGACACTTAGGTTTCTTTATAATTCAAAATGAAGCGCTTCAGGATAAGGCAAAGAAATTAGGCATCCTTTTTTTTATATAATTTAAATAAATCACTGAAGTTTCAACTTTTTGCGCACTATTTTCCTTGTAATGAAGTTCAA
This sequence comes from Lytechinus pictus, assembly GCF_037042905.1. NCBI lineage: Eukaryota > Metazoa > Echinodermata > Echinoidea > Temnopleuroida > Toxopneustidae > Lytechinus > Lytechinus pictus. Next base: position 31,245,001 of record NC_087261.1, read on the forward strand.
TAATCTTAGGAAATCAATTGAATTAGAGCCGATGGGGTATTAGAGATATCTGCATTTGATGAAACGTCCTCCCTTTGAAATTTCAGAGTTTTATTGCTCTGCGCGGGGAGGAATATCTTCCTCCCGGCATATGTGACACTTCTTCTCCTCTGTTTTGCGAGTTAAAGATATATGCACTGTCGCTAAATTGTTTGTATTCAAATCTGATCTTTCCAAGGGAAGTATTCAATATATCTTTGAGAATACCCTTTTCTCGGGACCCTTTTCATGGCAAAAAATTTGATAAAACGCTTTAGCTTCCGCGCTTCGCGCGGGGTTATGATTTTAATTTCCTCCATTGTATTCCTTTTTGTGCGTTCACAATCACTTTTGAAAACAAGGTTCAAAATCACAATATAGTCAACTGAATTGGAGCTGATATAGGTACTAGAGTCAAGAGAGACGGCTCCTTTTCATTTTAATTTATGAAACACCAAAAGCTTCGCGCTTCGCGCGGGAGGGGGAAACTCCCCCTCCCTGCACCCACCCCCTAGGGAGCGCGCTTCGCGCGCTCTGTAAGTGTTGGCACGCTTCGCGTGCATTTACCGCCCCCTCCAAAATGAAATCCTGGCTACGCGGTTGAGTAAGACAGGGAGATCCTCTTTCTCTATATTTATTTGTTTTGTGTATCGAAATTTTAGCTCACATGATTAGGAATAATCATCAGATAAAAGGGATCAGTTTTGGAAATACAGAAGTAAAACAGGTTTTATACGCAGATGATATAACGCTTTTTGTTAAAGACTTACCTTCATTTAAGGAGACTGAACGCATTTTTGAAGCATTTTATAGAATATCAGGATTGAAAATAAACAATGACAAGACGTTTATATTACTTTTAGGCCCACAGTTTTCCACTCATAACTTTCCTTTTGGGAAGCAAGTCGATATTGTTAAGATATTAGGAATTTATTTTTCGATACACGAAGATATCAAGGAAAAAATGAACTACAAAGAAATATTAAGTAAAATCAAAAAATTATTTAATTGGTGGAAGCAACGTGATTTAACATTAATGGGAAAAATTCAATTAATGAAAGTATATGGTTACTCCAAATTGATATATTTATCATCATTGATGCCAGTTCCAGAGTGGGTACATTGTGAAATTGAAGAAATAAGTTTTGATTTTTTGTGGAAAGGCAGAAACAAAATTAAAAATACCATAATAACTTTAGACTATTCGCAAGGGGGGCTCAAAATGATGAATTTCAGACTGTTTGTGAAAGCACAGAGAATAATGTGGATAAAGAGGCTTCTTACAGGAAAACAAGGTATTAATTGGAAAAAATACTTCAAATATTTGATGAGACCAATGGGAGGTAATTCATTTTTTTATTGTAACTATTGGGATAAGTTTGTGAATATCAAGCTACCTACCTTCTATCAAAGTTTAATAGAAACATGGACGGATATGAAAAATTATGTTAAAGCAGAAGAGAATTACAAGGGAAATGAAATTTTGTATAACAATAAATATATTCAGCTCGATGGCAAAACATTTTTTGATGAAAATTTGTTTTTGAAAAATATATATCGACTACACCATATTTGTGATGAAAAAGGGCTATTGAAAAATGACGCCTATTTTATTTTAAAGGGTTTTAAATAAAGAAGAAATTACAAAAATTGGAAAAATATATTCAATAATCCCTCATGAATGGAAAGTAAAGAAGAAATTACAAAAATTGGAAAAATATATTCAATAATCCCTCATGAATGGAAAAGAAACGTTCAGCCGGAAAGGAAGTCTATCCACTGTGGCCTCAGCCTAGAAATAGTATTTACAAAGAAAGTTTATAAATTTGAAGAAATAAATGCAAAAATGGTGTATAGAAGTCAAATAAGCAATAACGTGGAAATTAGCTCTGCTTTTTATAACTTAATAGAAGTTTATAATATAACAGTTAAGGAAGTGGAAAAGATTTTTGTTCAGCCAAGGTTGTGCACATTAGTTAGCAAATTGAGAGAGTTTCAGTTTAAATTATTGTATAGCATAGTCTATACGAACCATCATCTACACAGATTCAAACTTCGGATAAATGGGTTGTGTTCATATTGTAATATTTTAGAAGAAACATATCAACATGTATTTTTTGAGTGTAATATAATTAAAAGACTGTGGGAGAAATGTGCTGATAAATTAAACTTACCGTTTCTTAAGAGAATAACTTGGAAACAAATTCATATTGGAATAAATGGAACTAATGTAAAAACAGAACAATTATTAAACCACATTATAATTTTGATAAAATTCATGATCTTCCATGGTAGAGAAAAGGGGTTACCTCCAAATGTAAAGGAAATTAGAGATAGATTAATTGAAGATAGAAAAGAAGAGAAACGGCTTGCAACCGAAATGGGAACTTTGGCATTTCATTTAAGAAAATGGGAGCACTTTAACGAATCAGCCTCACAGTCTTCAACCACTTAGTAGGGTTTTTATTTATTTTTTTATTATTTTTTATTACCTTTATTTTACTTATTCTTTATTCGTCGTTTATGGGGGTTGGGGTGTTAAGCGTAGCTAAGGTTTTTTTTAAGTTGTGTGTATGTTTGTATGTTTTTTTTAAAAATAAATATAACTTCCTCATTAATCAGTTTGGTTGAAGAGTATAACGAGGGAGAAAAAAGAATGTTGCATAATTTGAGTTTTATATACAGATTATAAGTGTATTTCCGTTATTCAGCTATGTTGTACCCGGATTCTGTTCTGTATTAATCCATTTCGTTATTATAAGTTTAAAATTTGAAATTCATATATATTCATTTTCTTACTATGTTAAAAGGTTTATGCGTAAACTTGAAACAATTATGTTAATGATGTCATGTTATATTCATTTTTTACATGTGATATGAGGAAGAAATAAAATATGATTTAAAACAAAAAAAAATATCCGCCGGGTTTGACGCGGCTTGAAGTTTGCAGATTTGGTTCCTCGGCGGATTTGGTTCTATTGACTATACGTGTAATTCAGACAACCTCGGCAGCACGCGCATGCGCGACTCTGGCAATGTCGATCGCAATGGGGGGGGGGGGGGGGGGGGGTGATTTTCGTCCGCCTTTAGTGAATTTTTATTCAGGGGCGGATCCATACAACGTTCATAGGGCTCGATGGGGGTGAGGATTAATAGGAAACATAATGTCTCGATATTTCATGTATTACATAGACCTGGCACATACGCCAAAACTTTGCTATTTATTATTATCAGATTTTGATGAAATTTTCATCATTTTGTTTTTGTGAATTTTTTATACTATTTTCAGTCCGCAGTATACATCGATCTCTTTAACTGTGCTTTTTCACACCAATGTTAGTGTCAGTTTGCCAGACTGTTTGGCGAAAATGTGCACCCCCATACAGTGCGTATAAACAAAAACGGGACAGTTTTGAAAAGTCTATAAAAATTGTTTCAAATTATGATATCTATATTTTGATGTTAATAGATGCTCTGAAATCTTATCTTTGAAATGCCATTTAAAAAAATTGTTCATGCTTGAGCGAACACGGGACGTTTTGTCGGGGTTCAAAAAGAGGCTTGCGCTAAAATGGCAGAAATTTGAAATTTGATGATCAGACTTCTTGCTAATCAGCAGGCTTAATCCTTTTAACCTTTTCAATATCTTCGCCATGATTTTCGAATTATGCTGTCAAATTTTATTTACAAATGTATTTATTTATTTGAATTATTTTGTTTTTTCATTAAAACTTCTTTAACCTTTGAATTTTCCTTCATAAGTAAGAAAAGAAGACTTTTGTCAACCCATGGAAGAAGATTTGCATTATTAATAATGTTAATTGGGAGAACTCGTAGTTATTCAAATCGTATTTTATTAGGTGAAAAAATTACGTTAAGGTACCTTAGAAAAACATGAATCCTATTTTCAAGGGGTCATTGATTCCTTGACCAAGTTTAATTAAGTGCTTGACAGGGCAAACAGGAAAGGATTCATGTCTTTCAATGGCAATGTATTGAGTGAATTTTGAAGGAGCTAGATATGGCAGATCGGATAAAATGTATTTAAATAGTTGTGAGCGCGCGAAGCGAGCAAGCAAAAATGTCTTGTTTAATATCCAATTCTGTGATAGATTTTGACAAAATAATTAGAAAATAAATAATATTTCACTTTCTATCTTTCCTTGTATTCCCTTTCCACTTTTTTATTGGGGGGGGGGGGGGGTAACACCCTGAGCCCCCACCCATCTGTATGCCACTGTTCAAATGCACCATAACCTTTGTAGCACACAATGGGAAGATTAAAAAAATACACGCTTTCCCATACTTCGGTTTAAAAAATTTGTTTTTGCTTAAAGAATGAATATTGAAAGCTAAAAGAAAACATATTAAAAAGAAACAACAAAACAATGCAGGCAAATAAACAGATTTGAAAATGAATTTTAACTGCATAATTCGAAAATTATATCAAAGATAATTAAAAGGTTAAAAGGAAGTCTGCTGAATAGCAAGAAGTCCGATCATCATATTTATCATGTTATGCCATTTTGGCGCAAGATTACTTTTTAACCCCAAACAAAAACATTCCGTGTTCGCCACTAGCGTACCTACGGGGAGGGGGTAGTCTGCCCCCGGCCCCTGACGAGCCACAACCCGTACAAAAGACATATCACTGCCCCCCTGACGAGCTTGAAAGACCTTTTTTGCCCCCCCCCCTGACGAGCTTAAAGACCTTTATTAGCCCCCTGACGAGCTTGAAGACCTTTTTTTTTTTTTTTTTTTTTTTTGCTTGTCAAATGTTTTGGGCGGCCGATTTTGCCCCATTTCCCCCCCGTGGAAAATCCTAGGTACGCCACTGGTGTTCGCTCAAGCAAGAACAAAACTAATTTTTTTTAATGGCATTTGAAAGATAAGACCTCAGAGCACCTATTAACACCAAAATATAGATGTCATAATTTGAAACAAAAATTTTTGAGTTTTCAAATCTGTCCCATTTTTTTCGATACGCACTGTATAGGCATATAGGTTTTTGAAACTATATACAATGTTTAGAAAAATTTCAACAAATTAAAACTTCATATTTCCAAAAAAATGATGCAAATAAGTGTATGAAAATATATTTGCTGTTAACTCATATTATTGCTTGTAGAATGCTCATTTTGGGTGAAAAGACCATGACATTTCTAACAAAACAAAACAAAAAAAGAATGTCAATGTGATTTATTTCTTATGTAGTTTATTGTAGGCCTATTTTTAATTTATCATGTATTTTTTATTATTATTATTCTTTTTTTCTTCAATATCTTTGTTAAGGAATCTGAACTTGGGGACCGGAGGTTTACCCTGACAAAAGTTAGATACGCCACGTATCGTTTGGTGCTCCCTATTTTACCTCTCAGTCATCTAATTTTAAGATCAATATGGGATCTTTAGTGAAATATAATTTTTCCTTTATATCTTTTGTTTCTCTTACTATACCCCTTCTGGTTTTTCATCTCTTTATTTTTTGCCTTTCTGTCCCTGCTCATTTCGCCCCATTTGCCTCTTCTCCAGTTTCCTAACATTTCTAGCACATTATGAATATATCTGGGCGTATACACGTGGGTGATATAGCACCAAAAAGGGAGAAATAGAAAGAGGAGGGAAGGGAGAAAAAAAAATATATATACGGGAAAATGTGGAGGAAATAATAATAATACATAGGAATTTCGCAAATCAAGAATTTCATGATCAGAAAACTTATTACAAAATCCTGCCATTTTTGCCTTTATTTAATACTCTGTATCAATCATAATTGATGCATATTGTATCCAAATTATCCCTAAAATTGTAATAAGAAAGATTTAATAGGTATAAAATAAATTAAAATGCTTGTTATTTGATTACAAGACGTATTTTTTTTTAAAACAGTGCATACCTATAATGCATATAGCATTTCCATTTATTTGAAAGCAAGATAAAAGAGTGTTGCAGATTAAATGCCTCCAGGCTCACGGGAATATAGGTGCCGCGGATCGAACCCCAGACTTTCTATGTATTTTCAGGCCGCCTAGACCACTCGGCCGAGGCACCTGCACGTATGTGAGTGAAGGATATCGCGATAGCGCAAGAACGATATCTTCCGAAGAGAGTGGCCTTTTTTGGTACTGAATCCGCCGAGTAGAACAGGATCCGCCGGCGGATTTGGTGCCTAGAACAGTATCTGCCAGGCGCAGGATCAGCCGGTACGCGCGTTTCCGTTTTACACCCTGGCGAAGGCATTTTCCGCAAAAATAGCCACAAAGCGACTAGTGAAGAGTCTACACACGTCGCTGGTTGCAGCGTGCGACACAGGCGAGTCCCACACCACCGCATGCAATCTGCACAGTTACTGATCAGAGCATTTCATGTACAGAGAGCAGTCATATGAGCGAAATCCGAACATGCTTTTGCAGTTAGTTTTTTTTTTATGAAAAGTTAAGAAAAAGTTTTTTTTCTAAATATAAATTATTAACTAAATGAATAGAATGACAGACAAAATAAACAGATACATACAATAGAAAGAAAATTGAAGTTTGATGGATTGATACACTTAGATGCCGAAAGATAGATATAGAAGACGGATAAATAGATAGAGACATAGATAGATAGATAGAAGTAGAGAGAGAGAGAGAGAGAGAGAGATGGATAGATAGATAGATAGATAGATAGATAGATAGATAGATAGATGGGGGGGGGGGGGAGAGAACTTGAGAGATGGAGAGATGTGAGATAGATAGATTGATAGATAGATAGATAGATAGATATATGGACGGATAAAGAGAGAGAGAGAGAAAAAAAAAAGACAGACAGATGGATAGATAGAGAGAGAGAGAGAGAGAGAATCTGAGAGATAGACATTAGATAGATAGATAAAGAATGAGTGAGACAGAGAAGATGGGCAAATTAACAGATATATAGATACTGTAGTTACATAGATAGATAGATAAATAGATATATAGATAGATAGATAGATAGATAGATAGAGAGAAATAGAGAAAGACAGACAGATGGATAGATAGATAGAGAGAGGGGGGAGAGAGAGATAGAGAATTTGAGAGATAGGTAGATGTTAGATAGATAGATAGATAAATAATGAGAGAGACAGAGAAGATAGACAAATTAACAGATAGATAGATACTGTAGTTACATAGATAGATAAATAGATAGAAGATAGATAGATAGATAGATAGATAGATAGATAGATGGGGGAGAGACCTTGAGAGAGGGAGAGATGATATAGATAGATAGATATATATATGGACGGAAAAAGAGAAATAGAGAAAGAGAGAAAACAAGACAGATGGATAGATAGATAGATAAAGAATGAGAGAGACAGAGAAGATTAACAGATAGATAGATACTGTAGTTACATAGATAGATAGATAGATAGATAGATAGATCTATATAGATATAATTTGAGAAATAGATATATAGACGGATAGAGAGAAAAAGACAGACAGATGGATAGATAGAGAGCATTTGAGATCAAAGACTGAAATAAGTAAATGTTTACATACAAATAGAATCATAACAAAATATAAAGTAAACATTATAAATAAATATCAAATACAATACAAATTCATACAGATGAAAAAGAAATGTATCATAAATAAATACAAAGGGCCAAAAGTAATACAAAGTGTCACCAAAGAAGAAAAAAGCGGAATAAAAGATTAAGAAGAAAGAGGTGAGAGAAGGGAAAGAAATTGGGATAAGACAAAGAGAAGGGAAAGCAAGAGGGGGAATTTGAAAGAGAATAGGAGGCAACCTTCAGAAAAAAAAACTCATTATGCAATACAAGACATTTAACAATGGTAACAAGTAAATAAAGTAGTAATTGAATCGAGTCGAGCACAAAAAAGGGAAAAGCAGAGCTGAGGAAATAGACTCCCGAAGGAAGTCGAAGCAGTGTTGATATCGCACATGAGTAGATTAATAGATGGATAGAGAGAAATAAAAGAGAGACAGATGGATAGATAGAGAATTTGAGAGATAGATGTTAGATGGATAGACAGATAGATAGGTAGATAGAGAATGAGAGAGACAGAGTAGATAGACAAATTAACAGATAGATATATCATGTAGTTCCATAGATTGATTTATAAGATAGATAGTGGATAGACAGATATGATAGATATAAGGATAGATATAATATGAAAAAAAGGTAATTATGTGTTTTATTTTTCAATATTTTAGCTATTATTCGTTTTCATTCATATAAACGATCATGTGCGATAAAGTAAAAACAAAATCATGAAGCCAACGTATATAGTTCAGCGGAACAACCAAAATACAGAGACTAAGCTTTTGGTCTATATAGTAGGGGAGAGAGATAGGGTTCCCATGCACCCGAATGATATATTTTTTTAACCTACATTTTTATAATCCGTAAGATGTGTAGTGAATGAATTTTGATGTTCCCAAAACGAAATATTGTCCCATGGGGTTCAAATTCAAGATGGCGTCCAAAATGGCCGCCATATTCATGGGATTTGGATTTTCGTACATAGATTCCGACACAAACATTCATTTGCCACAAAATTAGTGTCATATGAAAGATAAATAAATTTTCTACAAGTTGATACTTTTCAGGGGTGATGAAATGGTAATTCGGTTGAGATTTTAATAAGAAAAGTGCAATTTTGAGATTTTTTTCCCCAAAATTGAAAATTTGCGAAATACATGATTTACCATAAATCTAAAGAAAATAAAGGAATCGCCTCGAAAATTTCTAGAAAACTTTCCTAATATACAATTATTAAGTGGACGAAATTCCAAGGAATTTCAAAGGAATATGTCGAAGCTACCCCCACTTTATCTGTATTTTGAATCTATGTCCTGTATTCCTAAATCAGGTTTATCTTCGAACACAAAATTAGTGTCATATGAAATATGAATAAATTTTCTACAAGTTGGTATTATTCATAGGTGATGAAAAGGTAATTTGGCTGATCTTAATAAGAAAAGTACCAGTACGACAATACACCAGACGGTGGACTGTACTGTTTCCAGAAGAAGAAGAAGTGCATTTTGAAATTGTTTTCCCCAAGAATGAAAATTTGCAAAATACTTGATTTACCATATATCTAAGAAAAATTAAGGAATTGCCTTGAAACTTTCTAGAAAACTTTCCTAATATACAATTATTAAGAAATTTATTTTTTTTACTGCATTTTACAGACTTAAATTACTATATTGTCATTATCGTTACCACCCCTTTTCACCACATTGATAAGTTGTTATAACCTTCACCTTTTCAATCCTGGAGTCGTATACTGAATGAATTTATTTTGATGTTCTGAAAACTTGAATATTGTCCCTTGGCCGCCACTTTGACGGCCATCTTGGATTCTGACAAAAGAACTCTTACAAATATTTTGAGGGTATTCTGAGTATGAGAAATTAATTGAGTGGGTTATCTTTATTCTTTACAATTTAAATCAAACAATTCTGATACATTAAAGTGCCAAAAATGACAAAAACCTCTTTCTGTTGACCAATGTAAAGAAGGGGAAGGCATTTTTGGAACATTGAGATGTGTATGGCTGTGTTATTAATCTATTTAATATTTTCAAAAGTAGAAAATGTGGTGACGAATCAGTACCACGGAAAAGGCCTCCTGTAAATTGCATTTTACAACTTCCAACAATTAACTTATATCATGTCAAAATGCAAGCTTTATGGTTCTTAGGGAGGACTTTGACAAACAGGCAGTCAATCTTAGAAGTCATTAGCAGGCTCATGTGCTACATTTGGGCGATCTTTTTTAGCTAAAACTTTGTGCCAATGTGATCTTAGATGGTGGATGGAATTTCCCTCACGTGTGATCCGTTCCTTCTCAAGATTCCTCCGTTTGGCTTTGATACTTCGTAAGACCTGGGTTCCTCACAGACTTTGGATGCTTTAGCTGGTATCCAAGTGTGTTATCTTGGATGTATAACTCTCACTGGCTGTCCTACATGCAGAGGTGGTAGATCAGAACTTGCATGTCGATAATGCACTTCCTTCACCTTGCCTTGCCTATTCAAGAGAAAATCAGTGGCAGTAGAATCTCTCGAGAAATAGTGACTTGATAATGTGGTTCTGATGGGTCTACCAAATAACATTTCTGCTGGTGATCTAAAGTAACTTTCGACTGGTGTTGCTCTCAGGTTCATCATTGCTAGTTGACTGTCTTGGCCAGTCTGAGAACATTTTGTCAACAGATTCTTGACTGTACGAACCATCCTCTGAGCTAATCCGTTTGATCTTGGATAGTGTGGAGAAGAAGTAATGTGCTTGATATTCCACTTCTTTTTTTTTCTGCTGCCTTGCTTGATGTTTCTGGCATGTTTCACTCTGCTTTATCAACTGGTCGATGTCCTCGTTGATGTTTGACAAGAACACTGTCTCACGAGCAAGTCAGCTGGTACTTTCGATTCCCATGTGTCCTAGGTGAAGCTGTCCAATAATATCATTCCTCAGTGACTTCGGTACGATGACTTGACTTCCCGTGAAGAGTATTCCATGTGATAATCCGATGTTATCTCTATACGACCAATACTGCATAAGGGATTTCAATAACTCTTGGATTATTCAGGCCAACTCTTAGTAACTATCTGCCATAATGATCTAGGTATTGGATCATTAGCTGTTTCTCTCTGAAGTTCTGTCCTCTTGTGTTTTCCGAAGAGTAATAAGTCGATCGCATATGCGAATCTTTTTCCTAAGAGCAGATGGATTTAACCCTGACACCTAACGGTACATCGCATGCTTCCTTGCGATTACAAAGTCAACTCAATGAATCGGAAAGAATCATGTTGTTTCCAGGTCGGTAATTGACTTGAAACCTGTTTCCTTGGACTTTGATTATAAGCGATCGCTGTAGATGCGGCAGTGCACTTGTAAGAGTTTTTTCCATATAATTTCCAGTGGTCTGTGATTGATTATGACTGTGAATTCCTTCTCGAACTGATATTATAGAAGCGTTTGATACCAAACATTAGAACTAAGATTTCCCTCTATGTTTGAGTAGTTGGACTGTGCAGTGGAAAGACTTTGGATGCAAACGCAGCAGGTTACCATCCTGAAGCAAGGCATGCTCCTAGATCTTTCATTGATGTATCCATCTCGACAGGCCTCTCTCTCTGGGTCATAGAACTGTAGGCATGCACCTGATGATACTGCACATTTCAGGCTGTTCAAGGGATGTTCATGATCATCGTCCCAGATGAACGGTACTTCCTTGTGGAGAAGTTATCGAAGTGGTGCTGACTTTTTCTGACAAATTAGGAATATATGCTGCTAGGTATTTGAACAATATTAGGCATTTCTGAACATCATCCTCTTCGTCCTTGGGTAATAGTACTTGGGTAATGTGTTGGCTTCTACCTTGCTCAGATCTGAGTAGATATCTGATCTAGTGCACTTGGAGCCAAATAAGTTGATAGCTTCTTTCTTGATTGTGCACTTGGAGCTGTTGAACACTGAGCCTTCTTGCTTTGCCGTCTCCATGAACAAGTACCGATTCTTGTCGTGTTCCTCCACGTTGATCTTGTCCTTAAATTAATGTGCTGCACTTGCGTGGTGCGTCTATGGTAGGTTTAGCGATGTCCTTGACATGAAGCATCGTTTTTTTCCTTTGAAACTACCAATAGCATCGAACTGCTCTGGAAATGCTTGTTCGAGATCCTCATCACTTGTGATAAGTATTTGTTCAGGTTTAGGGTTAGGTGTTGGTGTGTCATAATTGTACATTGAGTAAATTGTGATAATTCCAAGGTCAGTGCAACCTAACAACCCAAGGATAGCTGAAACCTTGACATCTGGTACATAGAATGTCTATGTTGACCATTTGGGACTGTAACATTTTATGTCAAATTAGTGTACCTTTACATTTAATTGGAATATCACCATAAGCTTCAAGTTTTACTGGTGTTTTTCTCACTAATGATTCCCACTTTGAACTTAATATTTCCTTGGCGTACGGACTATGATAGTGTTAGTACTTGCACTTGAGTCAACTCTTAGGTAGAGCTTATGTTGACCGGCTCTGTGGGCATATGTAAATGTTAGCAAATGCTACTGTGCCTTTTGAATTTACAACTGGGTTTGGTCCATTGGTATGTATTATGTCAAATTATGCAAAGTTGGATAGACTGCCTTTAGACTGATAATGATCAGGATCTGTGATAGTATCGTGTACTGTGTCCATTTCGCTGATTGGTTAGTTCTTTCGACGTTTTGATTTTGATCGTGATTTCTTTAGTTTTGGTAAACGACCATCACATACCATGTCAGATCTTCGGTCATCTGAACTACGTTATGGTTTTCAACTATGATCACTTTTTGACTGACGACAGAATTACCCCAATTATTTTTACTGTGGAGAGCAAATTCCATTAATATTGACCCCCAAATGGTTCATAGTTGTCTGAGAATGATAATTGAGGTTTTTCCTTTATTATGAAAGCAAACGGAACAGAGTTGTAAACATAAGAGATATACAATAAACAGAATATTGGCTCTTCATAAATTTAGAAAAGAGTTAGAACGTGTTGAAAAATAAACCTGATTTTGGAATACAGGCCATAGATTTAAAATACAGATAAGGTGGGGGTAGCTTTGACATGTTCCTTTCAGATATGTATTGATGTCAGAACTTCATCTCTATTACCTGCAGTGCTAGTGTATCTTATGAATGTTTCCAAAAGACTTCAATAAATAAATTTCTTCATGATGTAACAGACACACCTTTTTTCCCTTTACATCCTTCTGAATCCGATACATTTCTATTACCATGCACATTCTATACTGTGCATTACGGTGTGTTAGTCATACCAACACAATCGATGCGAAAGGCTGATCAGAGCTATTGTATTATTTGAATGGCATACCATTCATCACTTTGCAATCGTTTTCATAGGTGTGACTGCCACACCGAGGTTGCTTTTTGGCCTCACTTTAGCGCAAAATCGCTTAATACATTCAGCATATTTTCCTTCTATCTGAAGCAAATGAAGATACTCATGGTGGCATGAAGCCTGCCAATATTCTCGTTGATACATCATCTTTCATATCGAATGTTGAGATTGTGCATTTATTACTGATATTCATAATAAATCTGATCAATAACAGTGAATGTGCAATTTTTTTACCAAAAACATACAAATTTTGGCCAAAAGTCTTAATTCTTTTAAAAACTATATCAACCGACTTGAAATCGAAGAATAAAGGGATTGTAGTATATTCTACCAACAAAATAATAGATAATTTCGCATTTTATGAAGGCCCTTTTCCATTTTCTGGGTTGAAAATGTGACAATATACATTAATATATCCAAGTCTCCGATATGCAGTAAGAAAAGCTAAATTTCTGAAAATTGAATTTTCAAGTTTGAGACATAATAAGTTTGTGACTAATAATGATATCAATTTGGAATTTCGTCCACTTAATAATTGTATATTAGGAAAATTTTCTAGAAATTTTCGAGGCGATTCCCTTATTTTCCTTAGATTTATGGTAAATCATGTATTTCACAAATTTTCAATTTTTTGGAAAAAATTCTCAAAATTGTACTTTTCTCATTAAAATCTCAGCCGAATTACCATTTCATCACCCATGAATAGTATACAAATATACAATGACACTCGAGGATCTGGCTAAAACTATTCGCATCGAAGGAACATCATATAGTACTATTCTCCCGAGGGCCATCGGCCCGAGGGAGAATAGTACTATGTGATGTTCCTGAGTGCAAATAGTTTTAGCCAGTTCCGAGAATGGGTCATTGTATATTTGTTTTATATCCCTTCCACTCATATTTATTCTTCATACGATATTCTTCGTTGATACCCGACTTTTACAGCAAAACGATTTTTAATAAGTCGATGATGGAACAATCGTTGATAAAACAATAAGCCTTGCCGTATTGATCGTCTGTTCAGCGAGCGCACCTGGTTAGTGCAGCTCGCCGAAAGTTTCCCGTGGCATGCAGTAGAGAGTACCGTTGGGCGCTGCGCTCTGCTCGCATCGCGCCGCACAGCTCGCGAATCGAGTAAGGGGGCGGGGTCAAAAAACGTATAGTTCACTTTTTCCCTAGGGAAAAAATGGACTATGCGTGACGTCAGCAAGGAAAACGAACTATTTCATGGCAAACGTTTTTCGTAGTAAAACTATTCTTTTTCTCCTTGCGTACACTCTCAATACAACAATCTTAAGTAAGGGATATAATATCAACTTGTAGAAAATTTATTTATCTTTCATATGACACTAATTTTGTGGCAAATGAATGTTTGTGTCGGAATCTATGTACGAAAATCCAATCCCATGAATATGGCGGCCATTTTGGACGCCATCTTGAATTTGAACCCCATGGGACAATATTTCGTTTTGGGAACATCAAAATTCATTCAATAAACATCTTAAGGATTACAAAAATGTAGGTTAAAAAAATATATCATTCGGGTGCATGGGAACCCTACCTCCCTACCAGACTAATAAGCTCAGCTGCATTTGCACGTATGTTCTGCGGATATCTTCGGTGCGGACTTTTGGATCGCGCGCCCAGCTGATTATGTAAACAAACGTAGACGTAGACTCTTCACTAGTCGCTTTGTGGCTATTTTTCCGGAAAATGCCTTCGCCAGGGTGTAAAACGGAAACGCGCAGCCGGCGCGGTACACCGGCCGGCCTTCTTGGAAAAAACCTCGCGGCCACTCCAGTCATTTTAGATTGAACGAAATGGTGCCCCAAGTAAATTTGCACATCCTTCCCTCCATTCAGTTTACACACGATTTGGGGATTTTGATGAGAAAGGCTGTCCTTTGAGGCCGTCACATGAATATACCCTGAAATTGGATATTGGCCACATTTCTAGCACAATTAACACCTATACGTTAGAACATATAGGCCTATAACCTGCGGGCCTATAGCCAAGAATAAGAAATTAACCTATCAGTCTCATAGGCCCTAGCCTATCTATTCCAAGGGGGGGGGGGAATACTTTTTCAGGCTCTCTCTTCATATATCTCTCTCATGTGTGTTATACCTTGGTCACATTTGCTCTACGGCGGCCGTACGGCGAGTCGAAAACAGTCGTTTTATTATTTTTGATTCAATTAAACCACCTATACGTAGTTGGACAAAAAATGTTAAAACGGCTGTTTTCGACTCGCCGTACGGCCGCCGTAGAACAAATGTGACCATGGTATAACTTATTACATTTTAAAAAACGAAAGGGTGGAAATTCATGGGTATATAGGCCAAATTAAAGCACCAGTTGAGGATCGAGTGTCGGTGTTTTGGAATAGGGGCCGCAGAACGGTTTTGAAAGTGCGGGGAGGGGGGGGGGGGGGCTGACCATGCAAAAAATCACAATCAGATAGTCATTTTCATGTAGTATACACGATTTTGGAAAAGAGCCATGCAATTCACCCACCCTCCCCCGGCGTTCCGCGGCCCCATGTGGAAAATGATGTCACTCCTCGGCTATTAACAGCCTTTAATTTCGCCTTTTGTGTATTAAGCGCCCGGGGGGGGGGGGGCACTTCCATTGACGAGTGGCCATGCGCGACCATGGGGTCTCGAAAAGCACACTAAACACGTATTTTCCATATTCTCAAAATGCACCCCTTAACAAGTATTGGCATTTGAAAGCCTACCCTTAACAAGTATTGGAAACAAAACGATACTCTTGGCAAGTATTCCCTGAAATGAACCCCTTAACAAGTAGGCCTACAGCGATATTTATTGTTATGTCACGGGCGACACGGTCCGTCTGGCGTCACTTTTACCTTATTCGGTTAAGTACGGCCCCACCTTCCACAGCTCGCGCAAATCGGACTCTAAACACGTAGTGTTGGGGCAAAAAGGACATCCTTTATAAAACATTTTAATTTTGTTTCATCATTCCTGCAAATTTGACCCTAAACACGTAAGCTTTCCTAGCGAAATAGATACCTTTTAATTTTTTTTCTTTATTTTTGTGTTTTTGACACCCTTATCACGTTACGTACGTAACGTGCCCCATCTTGAAAACGACATCCTTTTTACGTGTTTTTTTGGTCGCGCATGGTATCCACTCGTCAGTGTAAGTGGCCCCACGGGATTAAGCGTAACTATATATGGATTTGTTTTTTTTGCATATTAATTTAGCCTTTAAAAGATCTGCTTAGCAAAAATCTTTCACAAAACTCATCAAACTTCTCACTGGCAACCGGAATTAAGCTGTAGCACTCGATTACGCTTTTAATTATATGTTTGGTCCAGACGCGCCGGAACACTTTCAGTTTTAGGGGGGCAAAATCCCGACGGGGCACAATATTTTTGACAGCGTGAGGTACCGAAGCGATCGAGCCGGAGAGGGTGTGGGACCCCCCACGGTAAGGACTTTGTGTAAAAATGGAGTATAGAAGTTGCGTTTCTAAGAGCATTAAAAAATAAATTTCTTGAGAATTAATCACTACGAAAGACTATACTCATAATTTATGAGAACCTATGAAATCTACGCGCAAAACGATTGCTTCGGAATGTGGTTTTCATGTCTGATCAATTAAATTACGTATTACGCTTATATTGACTCAAACTACCAGAAATTACATTTTTCATGCAATATCCTTTCCGAAACATTTACTTATGTACATTTACAGACACGGACGATGCGAGAGAGCACAATCATAAGTTTCAAGTAGTTTCAAGTAGTTTCTGGGCTTGCCAGCTCGGGTCCGGTCTAAGCCTTTCTTGGTGACCGCGCGTTTGTTAGCCGACACAGCCAGCATGCATTGGTGAACCACTTTTAATTTGCCATTCGGTTTTAGTCTGAAATGTATTCATTAAAAGGTTAAACGTAATCACACTGTAATAAGATGGAAAAGTAGCTTATCAAAGGTATGTTTCACAGAGGGACATGTTCGTCAAAAGACGCGAGGCTTAATATGATATGTAGCCCCGTCAGGGGCGAAATTTTTTCATTTTTGACAATGGAAATGACAATTTTTAGGCAGAAAAATGCCTTCATCGTTTACTTTTGTCCTTAAGTAATTTAGAATTTTCTACTTTTAGTGGGGCACATGGGGGGGGGGGGGGCCGGCAAAATCTCGTTTTGCCCCCCCCCCCAATTTTATTTATTTATTTATTTATTATTATTATTATTATTTTTTTTTGGGGGGGGGGGCAAGTGCCCCCCTGCCCCCCCCCCGCTTCCGGCGCCCTTGGTTTGGTCAATTTTTATGTTCGACAGCGAGACAAGGAATTTAAGTGTGGAAAAGAAAATACAGGCCTTTGAAACTGTGGACTCGGTATCGTAGAATATATGCGCCATACTTTAGGTACGAGGATGCAGAGGTATTCAACTTAACAGTGCCCAGTGGCGTACCATGGGTCACGACATTAGGGGGCGTGCACTATCAAACATTTTGAGTCACCTGGCAACTGACCTAAAATATACATTTTGAGGACAGTGCCAATTAAACGGATATGTATCTCACTGATCAAATAATGCGAGCGCGAAGCGCGAGCTGAACATTTTTGACATTCAGACCTAGAAAGGGCCATTATAATCAGATTTTTGTTATGATGTTACATACCTGTCTCGCTGAACAAACAATACGAGCGCGAAGCACAAGATGAATTTTTTGTATATATATTGACCCCAAACAGGGAAATTTTAAGGATTATACATGTATTTTAGGAATCAATTAAGAGTATACATATCTCACCATATTCATCTAATGCGAGTGCCAAGTGCTTGCTGATTTTGTTAGAATTATATCTAAACACAGGAAGCACTTGTATTAGTCATTGTAATCATGATATTGCGAGCGCGAAGCGCGAGCTGAAATCTAGGAAATTCAGACCCGGAGAGGGGCATTCTAAGGCTTGTTTGTAGGAATTTATTAAGACCATACGTATTTCAATAATTAAATGATGCGAGCGCGAAGGGCGAGCTGAAAATGTTTGATATTCAGATCAGAAAAAGGGATATTTAAGGACTGATTTTAGGAATTCATGAAGAGCAGACATATCTCACCATTCCTTTTATGCGAACGTAAGCACGGACAGGAAATGTTTTATATTAATACCTTAAAATGGGGCGATCACTTTCAGTAGACATGAAAAAGAAGCATATGTCACTTCATAAAACAATAACAGCTCGAAGTGCGAGGAAACATATTTGGTGTATATTGATATGATTTGACAACGTCACGTCTCTCAAATATACTTGAAAACTATAGTATTCCGAAAAAAACATTTGATCTATTATTTCTAGTTAAACAGACAGTGCGAGCACCAAGAACAATGAAGAAATAGGCCCTGAGCAAATTATGTTTCATAAACATATGACAAAAAATGTTTATTTATGTAATATACAGTAATATAGCATAATTATAATATAATATAAAATCAATAATTTCTTAATTCCCACTACGTTTCTCTTCCTTTCTCCCTCTTTTTCTCCTCCCCCTTTTTTTGGGCAGTGCCCCCTTCCGTAAGGTTGAAATAACTGAATTAAAGATCATAACAATGTCATAGTGTTCTTGTTAAAAAGTCGGTAATTTTATTTTTTATTTCCAATTCATTCAATAACCACTTGCCCTTACCAATGCCAACATTACATAAAAGTGAAAGAACGACAGGTCCAGTAAAATATATTGCATCGGAAAAAGATAACACAAATAGAATAGTTCATGTAAATGCAAGTTAGATCCTGTAATTACCCAAGTTGGGTTGGTAACTAAATAAGAGGAAACATATGATATCTTAAACAAAGAAAAAAGAAAAAAAAAACTGATATAGTCCACACCATAGCACATATAATTCCCTGAATATCGCTTTGCAATGCACTTAGTGGCGTACCGTGGGTAACGGCATTGGGGGGGGGGGGGGGGCACCAGCAACAATTTTGAGTCACTTAAGTGTCAAGTATACTGACCTAATATAGATATTTTAAGGACATGCAGTGCCATTAAACTGATATGTATTTCACTGATTGAATTATGCGAGCGTGAAGCGCGAGCTGAAGATTTTTGATATTTAGAGCTAAACTTGGACCTTATAAGCAATTTTTTTGTAATCATGATACGTAACTGTCTCGCTAAACAAACAGTGCGAGCGCGAAGCGCGAGCTTAATTTTTTGTATATATTGACCCTGAACAGGGAAATTTTAAGGACTATATTTTAGAATCCACTAAGAGTATAAATATCTCACCATAGTCATCTAATGCTAGTGCCATCCTTTGCTGATTTTGTTAGAATTACATCTAAGCCCAGTCATGAAGCACCTTTTTGTAGTTATTGTAATCATGATTGTCATACGCATGTTACTAATCAAATACTGCAAGAGCGAAGCGCGAGCTGAAAATTTAGGAAATTCAGACCTGAAGAGGGGCTTGTTTGTAGGAATTCCCTAAGACCGTACGTATTTCACTAACCAAATGGTGCGGGCGCAAAAAACACGAGTTGAAATTTTTGTATAATTATTGACCCCAAACATGGATATTTTAAGGACTATGTTTTTAGGAATCCATTAAGAGTATACATATCTCACCATAGTCATCTAATGCGAGTGTCAATCGCTTGCTGATTCTGTTAGAATTACATCTAAACACATGAAGCAATTTTTGAAGTCATTGTAATCATGATTATGATACACATCTCACTAATCAAATGCTGCGAGCGCGAGCTGAAAATTTAGGAAATTCAAGAAGAGGGGCATTCTAAGGCTTGTTTGTAGGAATTCACTAAGACCCTACGTATTTCAAAAACCAAATGATGCGAGCGCGAAGCGCGAATCGAAAATTTTTGATATTCAGATCAGAAAAATTGACATTTTAGGGACCGATTTTAGGAGTTCATGAAGAGCAGAAATCCCACCAATCCGCTAATGCGAACCTTAGCACGGACAGGTAATGTTTTATATTAAAACCTTAAAATAGGGCAATCACTTTAAGTAGTTATAAAAAAGAAGAATATGTCACTACATAAAACAATAATAACTCGAATTGCGAGGAAATATATTTGTTGTATATTGATTTGAAAACGGGAGGTTTAGTACAACATGATTATATATCTCGTTAAACAGTCTATGCGAGCACCAGGAACAATGATTCGAAGACACAATGAAGCAAATAATGTTTCATAAAGTTATGAAAAAATGCTTCTTATGTAATATAACATTATTTCTTTCAATAATTTCTTCTTTCCCCACTACGTTTCTCTTCCTTTTCTCCCTCTTTTTCTCCTCCCCCTTTTTTGCCAGCCGATGGGGGGGGGGGGGGGGGGGGCACGTGCCCCCATGCCCCCGTAGTTACGCCACCGAATGCACCACTCATAAAATGTGTCTTGATTCATTAATGAGGAAATCAACATTTTTATTCAATATCCATGTATTTTCAGTGGTCTTTTAGTACAACTTGCCTATTTTGTTATCATTATTCTCAATTTTCCACTTCCTCATTATCTCATGTATGCTAATTTTCATTGCCTATGTATTCTTGTCTTATAAACTATTTATGTCAGTTTTTTTTTTTTTTTTTAAAGTTTACTGCTTTTAAATATAAATATGTAATAAGTCTTTTCATTGTTTGCACTTTGTATACATGACCAATTCAGCCGTTTGGATGCGACCCATGTTTCTTTATAAACCTTGAATTGAATTGAATTTATCATTTATAGAAACCCCTCCCTAGGTGAAGGGTAAAGGGGAGGCTTACACACTGAATCATCAGACAATCGGGTTCGGGGTTTTGCGCATAACCCGAGTTTTTTGTTGTTGTATTTCTGAAAGGTCAAGTAAAAAATGAAAATGACGAAATGTCAGGAAAAATAAGGGAGAGGAGGTAAGGACGGGGGTCTTTTCGTGAAAGATCAGTTAAGCGACCAGACACCATAAGACGGCGATGGTTCGGAGTAAGCCCATGCCCACAAATGTAATAATTCTCACAAATGTAATAACACTTTACCAACAAATGTAATAATTGTTGATCAATCAAAATTGTAATAATGACTTTACCCACAAATGTAATATTTTGTTCTGATTAACCTTTAACCCTGTCGTAATGCATTCATATAGCGCAAAGGTCTTTTCTGTTATTTGAAACATTTAACAGATCTTCCAAACAAAGATCCAACAGTATATCATTAATGTTGAATAACATGGAAATATAGCGTAGTTTCTCCTCCAGAACAATTTTTTTCTTCAAAATACCCCCCCCCCCCAAAAAAAAAAAACCCATGAAATAAAATAAAGATCTAAGGCCCAACAATCTTTCAATTAAGGACATGTAATTAAACAATGGTTTAGAGCGTTGTCTTTATTCCAGACCTAGTCATTTTGTAAACTTAAGACTAACAAATCTTCAAAACTAAGACGCTATCATATTCTTATTCTCGTATAATAACACGAGTACTATCAAAGTGTAGTCTTTCCTTATTAAAAAAAAAATCAAAGCAATCTTCAAAATTTCAATGAGGCCCCGTAAAAAATTGTGTTTAGGGTGTTGTGTTTAATCTACATCAAGTTCTTAAATGGTCTTTGTTTGTTTTTGTTATTTCATATAATTTTGAAATAGTTAGGTTTAAATGAAAGACTACGCTATTGGTATATGTTTTTTGTTTTGTTTTCTTTGATTGATTGTTTTTAAATGGCTGGGACTGGAAGGAAGATTACGCTATCATGGCTATTGGGTTTTTTTTTCTTTGATTTGTTGTTTTGAAATAACTGGGTATGGAGGAATGACTATAAGCTATATCTCCATGTTATTCAACATTAAATAGCTTAAGGGGATCTTTTATTACTTTGATATATCTGGGTCTGGAGGAAAGATTATACTCTATTTCCATGTTATTCAATATCAGTATGATTAATTGGTCTTTGAATGATTTGTAAAATGTTTTAAATCACCGGGTATGCAGAAAAGACTCTGTGCCTTTGCGTTACATGAATGTTTTAGCATGGACCTAGTTAGGTCCATGGTTTTAGTTTGGAATAGATTCGCCATGCAAAAGTCCCTTCAAACTTGTTACATTTGTTGGTAAAGTCATTATCAAATTTGTGGGTAAAGTGTTATTACATTTGTGGGTGTTATTACATTGTAGGTAAAGTGTTGTTACACTCATTGATGTAACTACGGGGGGGGGGGGATGGGGCACGTGCCCTTCAATCGGCTGGAAAAAAATGGGGGGGGGGGGAGGGAGAAAGGAAGAGAAACGGAGTGGGGTAGAATCAAGGTACCTAATCTCATGAAAATAGCCAAAGTCATCTTTACAAAAAGGTGACAATCAACTTGTTTCTAACTACCGTCCTATTTCATTGCTCACTTCGTTATCTAAGATTCTTGAAAAACTTATACATACTCGTACAACTACGTTCTTTAATAAATACAATACTTTTTCGAACTCGCAATTTGAGTTCCGCGAAAATCATAACACCTCGCATGCAATTCTGACTTTTATTAATAAAATTACATCTTCCATAAATAAAGGTTGTCATACTGTTGGTATTTTCCTGGACTACTCCAAGGCCTTCGAAACCATTAACTACGAAATACTTCTTCATAAACTTTCGTTTTATGGTATTAGGGGGGAAGGCCTTGGAGTGGTTCAGGAGCTACCTAACAGACAGGTCTCAATTTGTGTCAGTCAACAACGTTATTTCTTCTACTCTTTCTATTACATGTGGAGTACCACATGGTAGTTTACTTGATCCTCTTCTTTTTATTACATATATTAATTACATTAAAAAAAGTTCAAATTTACTAACATTTATATTGTTTGCTGACGATTCGAACATTTTCTTTTCTCATGATAACGTAAACCAACTTGTAAGAATTGTAAACTCAGAACTCTTACATGTCACTGACTGGATTAAGGCGAACAAACTATCACTTTACTTACAAAAGACGAATTTCATGCTTTTTAGTAACATAATAAATACATAACCTGATAATCTCATTTTTGATAATACCGTTCTTGAAAATGTTTCAGAGACCAGATTTTGGGGGGTTACTATTGATAATAAGGCTCGGTGTAAAAACGGCAGAGGTGAAAATGGCAAAGGTAAAAATGGCAGAGGTAAAAATGGCAAAGGTAAAAATGGCAGAGGTAAAAATGGCAAAGGTAACAATGGCTGAGGTATAAATGGCAGACGTACAAATGATAGAGGTAATAATGACAGAGGTAAAAATGGCTGAGGTAAAAATGACAGAGGTATAAATGGCAAAGGTAAAAATGGCAAAGGTAACAATGGCTCACGTATAAATGGCAGACGTACAAATGACAGAGGTAATATTGACAGAGGTAAAAATGGCTGAGGTAAAAATGACAGAGGTATAAATGGCAAAGGTAAAAATGGCAAAGGTAACAATGGCTGACGTATAAATGACAGACGTACAAATGACAGAGGTAAAAATGGCTGAGGTAAAAATGACAGAGGTATAAATGGCCAGTCTTAAACCCCCATGCCAAAACAATCGAAAAGCCCCTTCGTGTAAAGTAGATTAAATAACAAAGGTTCTGACAAAATTAGAATTATAATGTTGGACTAATGGAAAGGGTAACATTTTAAAGACATACTGTAGATCTTTTTCACCAAATTGATAACACTTGAGTTGGTATTTCTTTTTCTTTTCTTGGACTTACATGCACGGCCTTCTCATGTCAAATCGCTCTTCGAATATTCAAATTTGAAGCTCACTTTGAATCCCAAGTATTAAATTCAAACTGACATGAAAATAGCAGAAAATAATTAAAATGATATTGGTGCCGAGGGTATTAGGGAATCCATCAAAGATTTTCAAAAGCTATTAGAATTTAATATTTTAATGATGACGTCATTTGCGAGCAGTTTTCCCCATATATGGTGTAATAAAACATATCAATGAAATGTCATTTTCTAAAGAAAAAATGAAAATGTTTTTTATTGTACCTTAAGTATATCACATACAAATCATTTTACATCCGCTCCTGAACGATTTTCTTTACCAATCATAAACCAATAATTAAAAAATTGAAAAGTATACATTTTGGTGCACAAAATATGGGGCAGCTGCTTGTATATGACGTCACAGATCAAAAACTCAAACTTCTAATAACTTTCTTAATCTTTGATGGATTTTCCTCAAACCGTCACCAATATATTTTTTTCTGCTATCTTTACAGTAAACTATTTGTCAAGGTGGACTTCCCCTTTAAAAAAACAGGTCGATGTAATGGTTAAGAAACACTTATAAATTGAAATCCCTGATTCGCTCCACATTTCCAAATTCATGCTGTAACCGTTACCATATAGAAACTAGTTAAGGAACCTGACATCCACTTGGACTAGCTGCAATGAGGTACTGCTTTGAAAAACTGAACACTAATTGCTATTATTATATCATTTACATTAAAATATACACATATCATATCAATATCTATTCGGATCCATTATGATGTTGAAATATGAAAAATTACTTTTACTTCAGAACGTTTTGTTATTTTTCTTTTATCCAAGTTATGTAAGTGGTTCGAATAAATCCCGAACTTGTCTATTTCAGTGCGTCAATGGCAGCGCACATGGGTGTTTACATCAAAATATGTTTGGTATGTATATGTGATGAAGTGCTGTTCTACTATATACGAACTGGCATAAATCCTTTCAGAAATCATTTTGGCATGTAAATGTTTGAGTTTAATCATATCAACGATAAAGTATAGACTTAAAAAGATGAAGAAAAAAAATCCAAATAATATCTTATCAGCTCATATAAACAGGTAAGTGTGGAGCGTTGTGGCCCAGTGGATTAGTCTCCGGCATGGGTGTCGATCACGGGGGGGATGGGGGGGATATATCCCCCCAATATTTCAAGTGGGGGGGATGGCCTGTATTATCATCCCCCCCCAATAATTTAGGGTAGAAAATTTATAATAATGATGATTAAAAAATGTAAAGGTTTGATCATGATGATTATAGTGATGATTATAGTATGCCATCAATCAGTTTGTTTCCCTCGCAATTTGTGTATATTGTTATTGAATAAAAACATTCTTTTCCAGGACTTTTAAACAGATGGGTGGAGGTTCAAGATGAAAAAGAATGAAATGTTTACGTATATGATATTTTTTAACGCATGACATAAAAGGACCCCGACGAAAAACAACATTGTTGATAGGGTGTTCCATCCCACCAGTGGTAATATGATCATATTTTTACAATTTTTTAATAAGTGAAATCAATTAATGGTTTCAGAAAGAATAATCATTCATTTCTCTCTAAAGCGTATCATCGGATATGAACATCGGATTTTTTTTCCATGTTATTCTTGTTATTGTTATGGACTTGAATAACTAAACTTGATTGGCTCTTTCTTATTTTGGCAAAAAGAAATCTCTTTTGAGTTTGGAAAGGGATGACAGTTTTGCATTCTATATGAGCACACTCATGCGGTACGTAAATTTCATTTTAACACATATATTAGCTGATATTACACACTGATGGTTCAAGAAAATGTTGGAGAAATATCATAACATGACAGTTGAGTTTTAATTGTTTTTATGTTTGTTTTTGTTTTATGCACTTATAAAGCATTTAAAACATGTTAAAATCCAGGGTTAAAATCGTCTAAGGAATGACGGTAAGCCCGATGGCGCACGAGAAGCCACACAGTTTGCAATTTGTGCTAGTCTTAATTTGTCCGAATCTGCATTTTATCATCATGCATTAAGAAGAAAAAAGATATCGCCAGTCGGGTTAGATTTAAGAAAGAAGTTGTATACATTATGTCCAATAAACAGATCACTTTGTACATCATGGTCCAGACAATTTTTGCCATTTTTTCTTTCGTATGAGTTTAGAATAGGCTTACTTGTAACACACATTGAATTTTCAAAAAAAAATTATAAGTACAGTACACTGCAATAATGAAAGAATTTCCAAGAACACAGTGGCGTAACTACGGGGGGGGGGGGGGGGCATGGGGGTACGTGCCCCCCAATCGGCTGGCCAAAAAAAAAACGGGGAAGAGGAGAAAGGAAGAGAAACGTAGTGGGAATGAAGAAATTATTGTTCATTATAATGTTATATTATAATAATGTTATGTTATAATACATAAGAAACATTTTTTTCATAACTTTATTTTGCTCAGGCCTAGATTTCTTCATTGTTCCCGGTACTCGCATTGTCTGTTTAACGTTTTTAAGTCAATATACACCAAATATATTTCCTCGCACTTCGACTTATTATTGTTTTATGTAGTGACATATGGTTTTTTTCATGACCACTTAAAGTGATTGCCCCATTTTAAGGTGTTAATATAAAACATTTCCTGTCCGTGCTTACGTTCGCACTAGTAGATTGGTGAGACATGTCATGACTGCTCTTCATGAATTCCTAAAATCAGTCCTTAAAATGTCCCTTTTTCTGATCTGAATATCAAAATTTTTCGATCGCATCATTTGTTTAGTTAAATATGTATCGTATGGTCTTAATGAATTCTTACAAACAGGCCTGAGAATGCCTCTCTTCAGGTCTGAATATCCTAAATTTTCAGCTCGCGCTTCGCGCTCGCAATATTTGATGAGTGAGATGCGTATTATCATGATTACAATGACTACAAAAAGTGCTTCATGTGTTTAGATGTAGCAAAATCAGCAAGCGCTTTGCACTCGCATTATATGACTATGGTGAGATATGTATACTCTTAATGGATTCCTAAAATATAGTCCTTGACATGTCCTTGTTTGGGGTAAATATTTACAAAAATTTCAGCTCGCGCTTCGCGCTTGCATTGTTTGTTTAGCGAGACAGGTATGTATCATGATTACAAAAATTTGCTTATAATGTCCTTTTTTGGTTTGCATATCAAAAATTTTCAGCTCGCGCTTTGCGCTCGCATTATTTGAGCAGTGAGATACATATCCGTTTAATGGTACTGCCCTTAAAATGTCCCTATTAGGTCAGTATACCTGGCAACTGAGCGCGCTCACTAAGTGACTCAAAATTTTGCTGGTACCCCCCCCCCCCCCAATGCCGTGACTCACGGTACGCCACTGCAAGAACACCATGCATATCAACCACTCCCAAATGTCCTAACTTTTGATTTTAGTGGGGGTAATGTTGAAAGATCCCCATCCACAAGAACATTTGTGTCAATCATCCCCCCCAACCAAGAATACCGATCGACACCCATGGTCTCCGGACTTTGAAACAGAGGGTCGTGGTTTCAAATCCCAGCCATGGCGGAGCTGCACTCAACCCATGAGGTGAATGGGTAGCTGGCAGGAATTCATTCCTTGAAATGCCGAGCGCGTGAAAGCTGCTTGAGCTACAGCCGGGGTGATATTATCCAAGTCCTTTGGAAGCGCATAGAAACGTTATTCATAATGTATTATGCGTTATAAACCTCTCTTTAAGACAAATGTCGAATAATCCGTTCCTCTGATTGGTCGAAATTGAGGTCATGTAATCAACCATGCCTGCAAAACAACAAACTAAGGTGGTTACCAAGGGCAACGGGCATAGTTAACAAGATTTCTGCCCGTTGCCCCCTGACCCGCCCCTTAACGACGGGCATGGCAAAATTTGGCTGAGATCTCCATTTGATTGCGTGCAAAATGTTGCTTCCTGCGGTAATTGCGGATACCATAAATATCCGCGCGATTTGATCGAAAGTTTTAGACAATTCGCGCATTTACGCGCTTATTGCGCAAGTGCGCGCAACGGATATGACATATCGATGGAACGATGCCGATCTTTGAGTTTTGCTTGTTTACTCCTGTTAAAAAATACGGCATTATTGAAAAGAAGACGAATTTATTAAGGACATAACAGATGTATCAATCATCAAGTATTGTTGCAGTTGACTGTTCATTAAAAAACAAATGCATGCTCGCAAAAGGTGAGTCGGCTGAGTCATCATTGCACTTTCTAACGTTGTAGCCAGGTACCATTATGACAAACGACAACGTTAAGCTGGGTCGGGGCGTAAGGTCTAAACAAAACTCTAATAAAAGTAATGATCTAACTTAGGCCTACGTTAGCTCAGAAGTAAGACTAGAGTAGAACTAGATCTAGATGTAACCCTCTAGATCTAGATGATAGCCTAGATCTAACTAACTAACTTAGACGTATTAAATGTTCCATTTAATCTAAGTCAGATCTGACGTAAGTTAGGCCTAAGTTGGATCTAACGTTAGATCTAAAGTTAGACTCTATTGGACATTAAGAATAAGGCTCAGTCAGATCTACTGTAGAATCTAGATCTGTTTCAGACCCTAATTTGGTTCCTAAAATAAATATAGGCCTAACTGTTAGGGCCTAAACAATAATTTGGGCCTAACGTTAGCCTGGGCTAGGGATTTAGTTTTAGGCTTAATTTGGATACGATCTAGCCTAAGTTATACCTAGACTAGATCTAACGTTTAATTCGGTTCATAAAATATATATGGACTGCCTTTATTTTCGAGACATGGTTGTTTCTTTCGGCTCGCGGGTACTGCACCGGCCAGACCATGCCCTCGGGCAAAGCCCTCGGGCATAGTCGCGTTGCAGTCCCCTTGAGCCTCTAGAAACAACCATGCCTCTCAAAGCAGTCCATATATCTATACTATACAAGAACTGACTATTATTATTATTATACTCATTTCGTCGATAGCAGTCCATTCATGGTCAATAATATTGACTGATTTTAACTGGAAATGCTATGTCTTTTTCTTATTGATGTAGCATGTCATGATCTTTACCTCTTATTTTGCCTCTGCCATTTTTACCTCTGCCATTATTACCTCTGCCATTTTTACCTCTGCCATTTTTACCTCTGACTTTCTTACCTCTGCCATTTTTACCTCTGCCATTATTACCTCTGCCATGCATTTTACCTCTGTTATTATTGCCTCTGCCATTCTTACCTCTGCCATTTTTACCTCCGCCATTTTTACCTCTGCCATTTTTACCTCTGCCATTCTTACCTCTGCCATTTTACCTCTGTTATTATTGCCTCTGCCATTCTTACCTCTGCCATTTTTACCTCCGCCATTTTTACCTCTGCCATTTTTACCTCTGCCATTATTACCTCTGCCATTTTACCTCTGTTATTATTGCCTCTGCCATTCTTACCTCTGCCATTTTTACCTCTACCATTTTTACCTCTACCATTTTTACCTCTGCCATTTTTACCTTTGCCATTTTTACCTGGCGCCATAACAGGTCAACCTCATTGAAAGGTAATGACCACTATCATCGTCATTTTGGTGTTGAATGTTTGGGGTACACCCTCTGCAATAATTGATATTTTATTCTATTCTCTGAAGAAATATAGGCCTACCCTTAACTCCATTTAACCTAAGATAAAGTTCTACATGTAAACTAGTTTTGGTTAATAGTTTAGAAATCTTTGATATATATATTTTTTAATGTTTCAGTCTCACTCAAATATCCACCAAAGTCCCGGCTTAACATACTTCATGTTTTAAAGTGCTATTTTTAAATTGAAAAATAAGGAATGTATTTGTTTTTTTCTTGTTCTCAAGTATGTACAGTATTGTATGTCAATATGATCAATGTTCAATTGCTTTCTGTAATATCTCCCATGGAAAAGATAAAGCACCCCGTTTATCATTAATTTAGTCCCATGTGTTGATATTCACATGTATGTACTTTCTTGTAGGTATCTATGACAGCAAGGTCGAAGTTGCTGTGAAAACGTTACGGCCAGGAACGATGTCACCAGAAGCATTTCTCGCTGAAGCAAACCTGATGAACATGATGAAGTAGCTGAGACATGATAAGCTGGTCAATCACTATGGAATCTGTTCTGATGAGGTATAGTCCTAGTATAGTAGCCCTTGGGTTAATTGCTGTATAATCTTTGTGTGAACATCAATTTTGAATGATTTTAAATCATTAAAATCTATGCCCTTCTTGAGGACTAGAAAAGGC
Organism: Lytechinus pictus; assembly: GCF_037042905.1. NCBI lineage: Eukaryota > Metazoa > Echinodermata > Echinoidea > Temnopleuroida > Toxopneustidae > Lytechinus > Lytechinus pictus. The sequence goes on from NC_087261.1 coordinate 31,274,911, forward strand.
TGAACCGTATACAACGTTTCCTAAAGAAATTATTTTTTTGTTGTAGATGCCATGTGCATTTTTGCTTTGCTTTATCAGTTATAAACATATTAAAACAATGTGAATTTTAATGATGGTGCAGTAATTTTTATCATCATTGCTTCTTAGTTTTTTTAGTCCCTGTTAAAATATTAACCCACTTGTAAATTATAAACCTTTTTGTATACACGACCCCCTTTATTAACCGTTCTTAACTTACATGTACTGCTCAAGTCAATGGTAATATTAGAGCATTACATTTACAACTTTCATATGAACTAGAAAATCGAGACAAGTCATTTCTGGAAAGCTGCTCATACATGTATAGGGGAGATGTATACATTATTTGGAATTGTCCTAGTTTTTGTCTCACCTGCATAGCAGAGTGAGACTATAGGCGCCGCTTTTCCGACGGCGGCGGCGGCGTCAACACCAAATCTTAACCTGAGGTTAAGTTTTTGAAATGACAGCATAACTTAGAAAGTATATGGACCTAGTTCATGAAACTTGGCCATAAGGTTACTCAAGTATTACTGAGCATCCTGCCTGAGTTTCATGTCACATGACCAAGGTCAAAGGTCATTTAGGGTCAATGAACTTAGACCATGTTGGGGGAATCAACATCAAAATCTTAACCTAAGGTTAAGTTTTCGAAATGTCATCATAACCTAGAAAATATATGGACCTAGTTCATGAAACTTAAACATAAGGTTAATCAAGTATCACTGAACATCTTGCATGAGTTTCATGTCACATGACCAAGGTCAAATGTCATTTAGGGTCAATGAACTTTGGCCGAATCGGGGGTATCTGTTGAACTACCATCATAACTTTGAAAGTTTATTGATCTGACTCGTGAAACTTTGACATAAGAGTAATCAAGTATCACTGAACATCCTGTGCGAGTTTCAGGTCACATGATCAAGGTCAAAGGTCATGTAAGGTCAATGAACTTTGGCCACATTGGGGGTATTTGTTGAATTACCATCATATCTCTGTAAGTGTATTGGTCTAGTTCATAAAAAACATGAACACATCACCCCAATCCTGAATTCTCTACATTGGTTACCAGTTCAGCAACGCATTGTCTACAAAATTCTCCTTCTAGTCTACAAGTGTATCCATAATCAAGCTCCCTCTTATCTACAGAACCTCGTCTCCCTCCGATCCTCATCAGTTTCATCCGCATCCAGACGTCTCCGCTCCCACACCACTGCACTGCACTGCACGTGAGACCACCAAAGGCATTCCACTTGTTTATTTTCGTCTTTTCATTCTCTTTCATTTCCCCTCTTCTGTCTGTCTTTGCCATTCCCTTTTCATTCCTTCTCTTCCCACCCCATCTGGGGAGTATTTAAGTTTCATGACAGGACTTGTCAAAAATTTTATCTGACAAGTCCTGTTTTATCCAACAGTTACCATAGTAACCGTACTTCTCAGCCAATTAGAAACAATGAAAGTTGTCAGATCTGACAACTTGTTAGACAAAAATGTTGATGAAATCTCCCCAGGGGAGCGTTTCATGAAAGGACTTGTCGGGCGTTTTATCCGACAAGTCCTGATTTCCGACAATTATCATAGTAATATTGCTTTTTTAACCAATCAAAATCAAAGAAAATTGTCAGATCTGACGGCTTGTTGGACAAAAATGTTCATGAAACGCTCGCCAGATGTATTCTAATTCTCTTTATTTTGCATTTTCTATATCTTCTCTTACTACATATTGCTCCATCTTTATCATTTATATCCAAGAGCATTCTAGTGGTCTCTGCAGGGTTTAGTAATGCATTGGTCCTGGGTTCAAATCCCTGCCTATATTTTTTTTCACAGCATCCATGTACTGTATCACACAGCAGTTGTGTGTATTATTGTAACAGAGAAAAATGGCTAACATTAATTCTGTCTTCATTTTCATCTTGTTACGTTTTAATACCTTTCAATATGCTGTGTTTTGGTTTAAGCCCCTCCCTGTCAATGAAATATTCAACAGCAGTCATTTATCACACAACAGTTGTGTGTGTTGCTGTAAGTTTGGAGGTAAATGAGTAAGATTTATTTCTGTATTTATTTTTATCCTCTTACATGGCCTTTCAACTCACAGGAGCCGATCTACATCATCACAGAATTGATGGTCAATGGTAGATGGTCGTTTTCTTGGATTGAGGGAACTTGTTGATATCGCCGCTCAGGTATGTAATAATGTAATAATCAGGCACCTTTAAAGCGGAAGACCCTGGGGCGGTATTCTGACCATTGTCTTTTCTTCATATTTGTTCTTTTCTCAGAGATATCACAGAATCGGTATTCTGGTGGATGTCATAATTTTGTCATAAAAATTGTCATAAATTTTGTCTCTACGCAGTCCTTTAATGCGTATAATTCCAATATACGAGCAAAAGATGTGACAAAATTTATGACAGGGTATAGCAGTCAAATTTTGTCATATATTTTAGTACCAAATATCCAGATACCTTGCCGACTATTAATGTCAAGCATAAAATGATATTACATGTACTTAGATTTTGTTATTAGTTTCACTTCATCATCCATCTTCAGAAATATTTTTTCATGCTACAATTAGTTAGGCCCTACATATTTATTCCTCCTCTTTTTCTCTATTTTCCTTTTTTTCCATCTCTCTTCTAAAAATCTTTCACAGCTCCCTGTCTCTCTTTGTAATTAAGTGCATCAATGTACGTTGCGCGATGCCAGTTAGTGTATTGAGGATACGCCCCCACGTACCACCGGGCTTTCCTATTGGTTCGAAGGGCTCAAACTAACGGTGATAGTGATTGGTTTGCTTCCGAAAAGATGGGCGGGAACTTAGACAGATATGACAGGTAAAAAGAAAATGCTGAGAATACCACTTTTTGACAATTACAGCGGTGTCACATCTCAGAGAGAAATGACAAAATTTATGACATAAGTTGTGACAAAGTTACAGAATACCGCCCAGTGGCGTAACAGGCGGGGGGGCAGGGGGGGCAAGTTGCCCCCCCTGGCGGATTTCACCGGGAAAATAAAAGAAAAACGGGAAAAAGAAAAAAAGGAGGGAGAAAGAAAGGGAAAGGGGAAGGAAAGGGGAAAAGGAAAGGAGGAAAGGAAAAGAGAAAAGTGAAAAGAAAACGAAGAAAAAACCTTTTTTAATGGGAAAGGAAAGAAAGCGTGAAAAAGCGTGAAAACATTTGAGAAAGAACAAATTATTGAGAAATAGGCCTATGTAATGCAATAGCACAGTGGGAAATAAATATAAAGATGGCAAAATGGCAAACAATAGCGGGAAACGAAGGTAGAATGTAATTATTCAAAAGCTAAATTGGAAAACAAAGAAAAGGGACAAGAAAAAAAAAACAATAACACGACCGGGCTGCCGATGATTGAAATTAAAGAGCGGGAAGAAAGATGGACTGCATACAACATTGTGCTATAAGCTTGCTAAATTTTATGCAAATAAGCTAACGGGGCTTTGCCCCAGACCCCACGCAGTAGGGGGCTCTTCATCTATAACCTTCAAATGGCTCTATAACGCCCCCGTTCAATCACGTTCAATCACTGGCATACAGGAGGAGGGGGGGGGGTCGTGGTTCCACACCCAAGAGGAATTAAAAAAATATAGGAGACAACGTATAATGAAATGTGTTACTTGCTGAATATAATGGAAAAATCTATCACATCATTAGAATTTAATTTCAGTAGGCAATTTTTTTCCAGCTCGCTTTGCACGCTGGCGACTTTTTACAAAATTTTCCCACATTGCTATGTTTTGCCCCCTCAAAATATTTGGTTCATTATGCAACTGGGTTTAATAAATGTGTTGTGTAAAAGCTATATTCTGTATATGCCCGCGATTTGATTAAAATTGCGGAAATCTGCGAGGTTTAAATGGCTTTGATATCAAGAAGTTCCGGGGGCTCCGCCCCGGACCCCAAACGCGTATGGAAGGGTTGGGCCATGGCCCAAAAAAGTTCTACAGACAAGAACAAAAAAAAAAGGAGGAAAGAAAAGCAAAAGAAAATTGAAGGATATGATTTTAATTACTGAAAATAATGTCAAACAATAGCTCAAAGTTAGATTCACATGAAAAGTTGATTTTTTTCTCGCTCGCTTCGCTCGCTCGGGACTTATATATAAAGCAGCTTTTTAGCACATGTGCTATACTGCGCCCCTCGTTGTTTTTTTGTTTTGTTTTGTTTTTTACTCTTCACGCTACTGCCGCAAAGAATCCTGATCACAGTGGCGTACAGACCACCGTGACAAAAAAGGAATCTAAAGAGAGAAGAATGAAATATATTATTATCTGGATATCATGTCAAAATCTATCACAAAATTTGATTTTTGTATTAAAAAGGCGAAAACTTTTGCTCGCTCGCAACTTTTTTTAAAGATATATTCTGGCCTTCTCGAAATAGTCGCCTCATTACACCATTACGCCTGTTCATACCATGATATGACCGGGAAATTTTTGGCTTTTGCCCCCCCTGGCCACCGACCCCTGTTACGCCGCTGATACCGCCCTAGTTTTTGATAAAAGTAGAAAAAAATAATGATATTGGAGGAGATTGGTGAAATATCCATCAGAATTCAATCATTTTTGTCTCGCCTGCATAGCAGAGCGAAACTAAAGGCACCGCTCTCTGACAGAGGCTTTGTAAAAAACATCTCAGCCAAAGTTAAGTTTTTGAAATGTCATAATTTGAAACTTGGACATAAGGTCACATGATGAAGGTCAAAGGTCATGTAGGGTCAATGAGCTTTGACCATGTTTTGGGTATTCAGATTGAAATCTTAACCAATTAAGGTTTTTGAAATGCTATTATAACTTATCAAGTGTATAGACCTAGTTCATGAAATTTGGACATAATGGTAATAAATTATCACTTATCATCTTGATTGTGTATCAGGTCATATAATAAGGTCAAAGTTCATTTAGGGTCAATGAATTTAGTGTTTCATATAAATTATAGTTTTCTTTCTTTTGAACAATTATTCATCTTATTTGTTTTCGAAGTCAGCACTCCAATTTGTACAAACACGTTTAAGATATCTGTTACTTAAAAGTCATAAAAGTCATTTCATTTTTCTTCCGGGGACAATAATTTATAGTACATGTGCATGGATTACGATTGGGATGGGGGTTCTGGGGCCCGTTTTATAAAAGGACTTACAACCATGGAAACCTTGATTCTTATTGGCTGCTGTTACCATGGTATGGCAAAGTTACAACAGTTGTAAGTCCTTTATGAAATGGGCTCCAGGTCACTTGTACATTGTTAGAATTTTTTTTGTGAGCACCAAATAATGATTCTCAGTTACAATTTCTACAGAACATTTTAATAACATGTCCTACAGAGGCAAAAACTGGGACTTAACAGTTCACCATAAAGTGTGCACAAAATCCTTTAATTTCACTTTTGAAAATGAAAAAGCCCCCCTTCGCTTTATTCAAAAGTTTTTTTTTTCATATCTTTCGCCCCCAGGAAAAATATTCTGCATAAGGACATGGTCCACATACTTGAATTCGATCATAAACACTTTATGTTTTTTGCAAAAATCTATCATACACAGTGGGAATATCTTAATACTCTCACTCCTACACCATTTATCAAGGCACATTTTAAAAGAAAATAAATAAATTGAACACAATTTATAGCATTCAAAGAAAAAAAGGTATTTATCAGATACTCCAGGATAACCCCACGGCTAATAAAATGTTTGATAGCTCAACACAGACTACAATGTTATAACTGCTGGTCGTGTCCATACATGTAAATGCGCATAGAAAAATACATCACAAGTCACGATATTTAGAACTCATTTTGCTACTATGTTATTGTTTTTTTGTGTTAGAAATAAAATGTTATGAATACGAAGTAAAAAAAAATGAAATTCCAGAGATGAAAGACCTACTGCGCTTCTTTTGTAAATAGCTTTTCCAAAAGTGTTACTGAGTCTGATATACAGAGTTTCAATATGACATCTCCAGAGTTTATATCAGTCATTACTAAGTATTTTTAAAAACCTACATGTATATGACAGGAATATGAAAGTACAAAATCTCATCCCAAAGAGAAAGAAATATAAAGGCCTAGGCAAAACAGGTATAGTAGGAATACTCGTAAACAAACTATTGAAACCTATTTGATAGAATGATTTGAATGATAATTCCTACGTCCGAAGTAATCATGTAGTATGGTCCTTCATGTATTTGTGCTGCGTGAGAACGATCAAGAACAAAAAAAAAAAAAAAAAAAAAAAAACATAAGGATAAATAGAGTGAATTGAGAAAATACACATTTTGATGGAAAAGTGAGTGATTTTGGTAGCTTGAAACTGTTATTGCAGACGTGGTATTAATTTATCAAGTAGAAATTTTCCGGAGATTATAGTAAAGTACAGTATAGTAATGTACTATTAAATAACAATGCAGGTTAAAAAATAGAACAGACTCATCATTGAGGACTTCTTTCAAAGAACAATATTAGATCCCCTAAAACCTAGCTTATTGATGTACATACATTTTTGTAATAAACAAGGTTTAGATAACTTGTGTATTGAAAACACTTTCTAACCAAAGGAAATTCATTAAATATTGTTGTATAGGCCTACATGTATACATAATGATGAAAAAATTAAAGACTATATAAAGTGAAGAAAATTGAATAAAACCCTCCATCTTGCTGTTCCGTTCACTGATTCCATCAATCGATCAATTTTGTTTGGTCTCCGATGTTGGCAATTAACACTGAAAAACATAGAGAAAAATATGAAATTATCCTATATTCTGATATTTACCTAAGGATGGTTGGCTAACATCAAGTCATGAAAGAAACTACAGAATAATCTGCAGTTTCATTTAATCTGAGATTAAATGAAACTGCAGATTAAATTTACTATATTATGTAAGCAATTATCTTGGTAGCAGGGACAATGTCTTGCGAGGGATTTGAGTAGGACAACTTGGGAGGGATTTGAGTTGGACAACATGGGAGGTATTCAAGTAGGACAACTTCAGAGAGATATCAGTTGGACAACTTCAGAGGGATTTGAGTAGAACAAATTGAGAGAAATTTGAGTAGGGCAATTTGGGAGGGATTTGGGAAGGACCACTTGAGATGGGTTTGAGTAGGTCAACTTGAGAATGATTTGAGTAGGACAACTTGAGAGGGATTTGAGTAGGACAACTTTTTTTTTTATATTATTATTATTTATTTGACCAAAGCATGATACAAGCATAGGTGACATTATACATGGTAAAAACAAACAATACAGAACGGAGCAGTGCTACATGCTGGTCAGGGGTGATAAAAGCATAATTAATAGCTGTTGCTCGGAAGCATATCACCCCCCACATGTAGCACTGCGTACAAATATCAACTTAGAAAACAAATTGCACAAATTATAATCTAGCCCAATGTTTGGCGAAATTTCTATAAAATAATAATGAAATGCAGAAGCTGATCGATGTTTACAACTAGAGAATGATTGAAAGTAATAATCAGAAAGTAGTCTACTGGTTATTAATAAGACGACTGGTGAAAAAAAAAAAAAAAAAAAAACGATGATGAGTATTGTATTACTATTCTGATCTAATCTGGCAATGTGAAGCATATTTAATAGAAAAGAATACAATTAAGAGTATGATAATTTATAATTTAAGAAACCCAAACAAAAATTAAGCTAAGATTAGTCTTATTTCTTATCTTGTGGCAAAGAGGGACTGTTTTAGAGAAAGGAGGAAGGAAGGTAAGGAATTGAGAACAGCAGCATCCCTTACTTCAGTGGAGAGAGCATTCCATATTCTTGGGAAACGACGAGAGGGTGAAAGAAAGAGAGCTTGGGTTCGAGAAGACAGATGACAAAATGTAAGGAGCTCTTGATGACGGGAATTGATGAGGACATTTCGTGAGAGAGATTCACATTGGATGTGACCATGTAGACATTTGAAAATAAAGGAACAGAGCAAGTAATCCCTTCTTGAGGCAAGACTAGACCAATTGAGGCGCGACTGGGCGTTGTGGCGTGCGCCTGTAATCCAAGCTATGTGGGGAAGTTACAAATTGTTGCAGAGGTTCGAGCCCTGGTCACGTCTTTCGGATGGTGACGTTAAAGGTCGGTCCCAGACGTAAATAATCATATCTGATTGATACACGTCTGACAAAACTCAAATACACACACACACACGAGAGTATATCTTCATAAGACATGTCTCCCTTCCGCTGCTTGAGGGCCAGACGTGTAGCTGTTCGCTGCACTCTTTCCAGTTGCTTTTCCTGTTGAATGGTGTTAGGATGCCAAGCTGGGTAGGCATATTCCAATATAGGGAGAATAAGAGACTTATAAAGTGAGAATATTGAAGCAGTAGAAGACTTGCCTGCAATTAGTCTAATGAAGCCGAGAAGGCGATTTGCCCTGCTTACAACATTATCAACATGTAGTTTCCATTGTGGATTATTGCTTATTGTGATGCTAAGGTACTTAAACGTCCAATGTCATAGACCAGTCATGGATAACGTTTATAAGTTGAGTAACACATGAACGTTTTTGAGTAAACCCATGCTGGTTCGGATTAATCAAACCATACATCTGAACGTGTTCATTGATCGATGAAACAACTATTTGCTCAAGAAGTTTGCAAATAACTGAAGTAAGTGCTACTGGCCTATAATTCTTCAATAAACTTCTTTCACCCTTTTTGAAAATTGGGGTTATATTTGCACAACACCAGGATTCCGGTATCTTGCCCGAAACAAGTGATATATTAAAAAGATGCGACAGAGGAGATGTAAGTTCATATGCACACTCTTTAAGCACAAATGGGAGGACACCATCAGGTCCAGGAGCTTTAGAAGGTGAGAGCTTTAAAAGATGCCTGTAGACCTGGTATGGCTCTACCCGAAGAAAGTTCTGGAATAGGAAAGGGGCAGGGAGGAGCCTCATCAATGACATGTATACATGGATTAAAAATAGAGGCAAAATAATCATTGAAAGAATTAGCTATATCAGTGGGTTCAGTGACAGTTACACCATCAATAGTAAAGCTAGGAGGAGGGGGAGACTGTCTCCTCTTACTTACAAACGACCAAAAACTACGCCTATTATCCTTGCGTGAAAATAAAACATTAACATACTCCCAGTACATTTTCCTAGTGACATGCTTACCTTTATTCCTGACAATCTTATATTGACTCCAGTCTACATCAGATCTAGATTTCCTTGCTTTCTTAAACAATCTGTGTTTATCATTAATGAGTTCCTTCAAATCTCTAGTGATCCATGGACAGTTCTTAGACTTTCGTTTTGTCTTTTTCGGAATAGAGTCTCGAATGGCTGCATCAAACAAGTCCATGAAAATTTCATGCGAAGCATCAGGGTCAGAAGGGTCCATGAAGGCACTCCAGGGAACGTAATGCAGGAGACTACGAAGATGTTCAAAGTCACCACTTCGGGTATCAAGAAATTCACGGATGACAGACGGCCTAGGTGCAGATCTATGACTCCGAAGCCTTACAATTACCGCAAGATGATCCGATTCCACAGGCGACGAAGTTATATCGGTGCTCGAAATCCAATCAGGGCGGTTTGTGAATACAAGGTCGATGATTGATCCTTGGTATTCAGAATCCCTTGACGGTCGTGTCACATCCTTCACAATCTGATAGAGACCTAACTCATTTGTGACATCGAGTAGTCTGTTCCTTGTTGAAGAGTTGGATATCTCAGGATTCATGTCCACGTTGAAATCGCCTAATAACAGACAACCATCGTAATGCTCAAATTGTATCGATGAAATATTTTGACGAAGGCAATCCCAAAACGAGACATGACTAGATGGTTGACGATATAAGAGACCAAAAATCCATGATTCTCGGCTTGTCTTCATAGAGAACCACATCAATTCTATATTCCCAGGGTCAAGCTCAATGAGTCTGATTGGATTCAATGCTGCATGGATTCCGACCAACACACCGCCACCACGTCCTTGAGCTCTATCACGACGGAAGACTATATAATCATCCGGTAGCCCAAGTGCAGAATCATCTACAAGGTGTGTCAACCAGGACTCAGTGACACAGATGATATCAGGGTTTTTGGTGGCTAAGTAAGCTTCCAATTCAGATGTCTTGTTCTTTAAGCTCCTTGCATTGAAAAGGACGCAAGTTACATGCTTCTTTTTGTTACTGGGTGCACTTGTACTCTCATGGTTTACTGGACCTGGATTACTTTCAACATCACCAGCAAGAAGGGAATGGGTCATAGAGGTGCCGGTGTGATGCTTGACTTCAAAGAGTTCAATTTGAAAGCAAGCTGTACTATTTGCATAATACGAGACCCTTGATTTCAGATACCTTCCATGAATAAACCTATACTGGCCATGGTAATGCTGGGTTAAGTTAATTGATGAGGCAACGGAATGTTCATTGTTGATTAGCACAAAGGTAACAAAAGCGACAAAGTTGATCAAGTTGATCGACCCCATTGTTAAAAGGGTGCGTTAGACCGAAGCTCCCTGACCGAGTTAGTTCGAGCTACATGTAGATCTGTGCTCTATAAAGCAAACATCATATTGCACGACTGGGACCAAACGATGGATAATCAACTTCTTGTCAACTTCTCAAAAGATTGTTTTCTCACCGTTCTTGATTTGAATCCGTATAATATCCTGCTAATCATGCACTTGAATAAATCCGTATCATACTAGTTGGTATGTTCCAGATAAATTTTTTGAAATAACCATAAAAGTAATAGTTTCAACGGAGGAATTTTATGTTGAGACAGCCTGTATACAGCATATCGAATATTAAGAGAGATTTGAGTAGGACAACTTCAGAGGGATATGAGTAGGAAAACTTCAGAGGGATATGAGTAGGATAACTTCAGAGGGATATGAGTAGGACAAATTCAGAGGGATATGAGTAGGTCAAGTTTGGGGGGATTTGACTAGGAACACTGGAGAGAGGTTTGAGTAGAACAACCTAGGAGGGAATTGAGTAAGTCCAGTAAGAAAGTTGGACAACTTGGGAGGGATTCAAGTAGGACAACTTCAGAGAGATATCAGTTGGACAACTTCAGAGGGATTTGAGTAGAACAAATTAGGAGAGATTTGAGTAGGGCAATTTGGGAGGGATTTGGGAAGGACCACTTGAGATGGGTTTGAGTAGGTCAACTTGAGAATGATTTGAGTAGGACAACTTGAGAGGGATTTGAGTAGGACAACTTAAGAGGGATTTGAGTAGGACAACTTCAGAGGGATATTAGAAGGACAACTTGAGAGGGATTTGAGTAGGACAACTTCAGAGGGATTTGAGTAGGACAATTTGAGGGAGATTAGAGTAGGACAACTTCAGAGAGATTTGAGTAGGACAAATTCAGAGGGATATGAGTAGGTCAAGTTTGGGGGGATTTGACTAGGAACACTGGAGAGAGGTTTGAGTAGGACAACCTAGGAGGGAATTGAGTAAGTCCAGTAAGAAAGTCATGGCTATTTTAAAATTGAGTCCATGTTAAAGACTATGTAGATTTCAAATTGGCAACTGGGTATTATGACAAGGGGCAAGGACAACTTTCCCATTGGCCATGTATTTATCAGGGATTTGTATTTTTCTCCTTATTAGTACCCATTCCCTGGGGGTAGCAATAACCCAGGTTGAGTATGTTTGATATCCCCATGAAAGTTAAATATAATTTGAAGTAAAACTTTTGAAGAAAATACAATTTTAGCCATTTTATGTATTGGAGTACATAAAAGAGTAGTCCTTGCCTTTTACATCACTATGACATCACATATGTGGCCAATTTGAAGTCTCCATGGGCATGATGGGTATAGTGATTGCCAATTTTACAACTTCATAACTTTCTTATTGTTTGTCCGATGTTGTTCAAACTTCCACCTATCAACTTGTCTATTAAAATGTTCCTTTTCCCCTGAAAACAAGTCTTTATTTGGGTTGAATTCTCTTTTAAGTTTTTAAAATGTCACCACTTCATCGACCTATTTCATGAAACTTGGACTTAGGGTAATCAAGTATCACTGATCATGGTGCATGAGTTTCAAGTCACATGATCAAGGTCAAAGGTAAAGCAGTAATGGAATGGCTTTCCACACCCATTTAAACTGACCTTGGATGCAATGGGGCCTTCACCGTATACTTCAAAGCGGAGACTAACACGGCCACGAAAAGTGAGTGGCATCAGACGCACATAACGGCAATACTGCGGTTCCGGCAGATCGTTCTTCACTACACTGTTCTGATTAGAATTTCCAGTGAAGATCTTTGATGCAAAAAGGAGTAAAAGGATCAACTTATATTGTTTTCATTAAGAATAAGATTAACTTCCCCCTCCCCCAGTGGTGTTACTTTATATAGAAAGGTTAAGAGAAAGTTAACAAAGCAGGAGTGTTCATTTTCTCTTTAAAAATTTATATTGAACCATTGAGGTTATGAGGTCAAAGGAGATTGGGGTGTGAGAGGTCATTGTATGCAGGTTCATTGAAACATCTCTTTCTCAATACAACTCAACCGAGCGAGGGGTCAATTTCAAACTTTATTCATATATGTGTTTTTCTTATTTACATATTGGTTTTAGCAAGGAATCAGGTGTAGATGGTGATGCTACTCAATAAAAGAATGACTTCGGGGGAAAATACAGCTTTAATCCCTGCTTCATCATGAAGGCAGCCCGCTAAGGCAAAATATAACGAACGACCCTTATACATAATAAGGTTAAGCCCCCTGCTCTCCGAGCCTTTGTAAGGCCATCCATGGCACCGTGTTTTAGCATCCAAGATTCTGCAGTCCAAACTCACACTTTTCATCCATAAGGAAGTTACAGCTCTGTCCGTTCAACTTTTAGTTAAGGGATACTTTATATATTACCAGTTGTAGATTAATTATCGGCCATTTTCGGTAGATAGGGTATGTATCGTTGGAAAGGGGAGATTTTGCAACAGCGTGCATTTCCTCAAAATTAACCACAATTGAGCACTCCAACCTTGATCTGAGTGTCCTAATCGCCTGCCTGAGCGGACTGGTAACGGCTTCCTACGCGGTCGTGATGGCCGTATTTGTCATTGAAATTCTTGTCAATTTTGGGGCTTCCTAGCGGTACTTTCTATGATCTCTCTCAATATATAGTATTTTATCAGATATGTACATGTTAACAAAGAGCTTATAAGCCCATTTTAATCTAGAAGGTAGTTTCAGGACAACTTTGCTTGTTAAATGGTCAAACTATCGAGAGTTTCCACAAAAATCTAGAGCCATGCACAGAGAGTATGACACTTCATAACTATATGTTTAGCAGATTTTGGCAAATAAATCGTTGAGATAACAGATGATTTTCAGCTTTAATTTGACTCATCATTTTAATCATGTGCGCCTCAAAATTTGCAATAATTATCTTCTGCCTACTAGTCCCCTTTCCTGAAACAGTGCCATATTTTCAAATAGATCTAGACCTCTACATATTTTATCAAAATCCCGTAGAACTGGCAACTCCATAATTTTAAATTGATGGAAAAAAAGAGGGAGTGGAAAAAATAATATTCTGAGGAAAATGGTAGACAAAAGTATAAGAAATAGTTTTGTCATTCAATCATTGGCTTTCCCTGTTTTTTAATAATGAAAGGAAGAAATTAAGAAAAGAAATAATAAAACAAGGAAAGCCAAAGGAAAAAGAAATAAAGAAAGAAAGACCAAAAGTAAGAAGGAAAGAAAAGAAATAATGAGAGGAAGACGGAACAAAATGGAAAGAAAGGGGGGAAGGATAAAAGAAAGAAAGAATAAACCCCACAAAAACAGAGGAAATGAAAAAAAAGAAGATTAAAAGAAAATAGAACAAAATAAGTTAAGAAAAGAGGAAGAAAAGAGTGAAAGAAGGAAGTGATTTGTGTTGGGTGTTTTGGAATTGAGTTTTCCATCACGATTTATGTTGCTGTTTAAATTTAAAAATTGACATTGAACACACCCTAAGTAGCTTTCAAACTCACCTTTTCAGAAGTGCAGTACCCTGAATAGTTGACACGTACGGTATTAAAGACTATGCCATCGGTGCTGCATGCTACCTTGTAGCTTGTAACCCACTGCGCATAATCTGTGCGCCCTTGTGTTGCCACCGAGGTGATATGGTATATGTCTAATAGATCCACCTGGGAGGAAAGAAATAAGTGTTGCACACTTAAGAGTTACACTTGGAGCGAAGACTCAGATTGGCCCAGAATTATCTGATGGACATCTGACCGGCACTTTTTGTCTAGCCCACCAGAGGTGAAGGCGAGACTCAGGGATCCAAATGTCATGCGTCCGTCCGTCACAAACATTCCCGACCTTTCGTTTGAGGACGCGCACGCTTATTTACAACCGTAGTTGATTTTGGAAGAGACTTTTTGGACCCGTCATCATGGTCGTTAAATTCTGTCCTGCAATGCAAATTGTGTGACATGAGATTTTTTTTTCGTTTCGCATCTGCGACGGAAACATTCAATATGCGTTTCGTGTGCAAAATTCTGGTTGCTACTATGGTAACAGCGATTTATCCGATTTAGGACGACTTTCCAAATCCACTTTTGGTTCCTCCCAGAGCTCGAGAAGCCGCCCGGGAGGCCCACTCCCATTGAATAGTGGATACCAGGCTCGGCCATACGTAAAAAGGGAAAGAGTGGGTAAGTACGTTACGTATAGGCATATGTAGCGTTATAAGGGTGTAAAAAACGATGATTAAAATACCGAAAAACGGGATATATTTCCAATACTTGTAGGGTGTCACAACCCAAATACTTAAGAGATGCATTTTCATAATCTGGAAAAGACTTACTTCCATTGTTTAGGGTGCTTTTCGAAACCCTGTGGTCGCGCCTGGTATCCACTCATCAACGGAAGTGTACCCCCCGGGAAATCCCCCATTTCTGCGGAAAGTAAAACATACTGCCCATTACATTGTGTGCTAGAGGCATATTGTTTAGATGTTTTTTTCAGACGGTTTATGGCCTATTGCATGCTGTGTATATGTCAACGCATGCGAAAATGGTTCCGGCTGGAGAGGTGATCTGACCCCGGGGGGGGGGGGGGGGGCCACTTACATTGACGAGTGGATACCATGCGCGACCAAAAAAACACGTAAAAAGGATGTCTTTTTTACGATAGGGCACGTTACGTACGTAACGTGATAAGGGTGTCAAAAACACAAAAATAATGAAAAAAGGGTATCTATTTCGCTAGGACAATTACGTGTTTAGGGTCGAATTTGCGGGGATGATAAATTAAAATTAAAATGTTTTATAAAGGATGTCCTTTTTGCCCCAACACTTCGTGTTTAGAGTCCAATTTGCGCGAGGTGTAGAAGATGGGGTCGTACTAAACCAAATTAGGTAAAGCCGACGACCGAAGGACCCGTAACAATAAAACATTCCTGTACTTGTTTAGGGGTTCATTTCAGGGAATATTTGCCAAGAGTATAGTTTTGTTTCCAATACTTGTTAAGGGTAGGGTTTCACACGCCAACTTGTTAAGGGGTGCATTTTAAGAATATGGAAATTACGTGTTTAGGGTGCTTTTCGAGACCCCATGGTCGCGCATGGTATCCACTCGTGAATGGAACTGGCCCCCCCGGGGATCTGACTCATGGAATAAATTGCCAGTGATCCACCAATAATGTTAATTAAATGCAATATCGATTCGATGGACTGTAATGATCTATATCTAAGCCTTAATTCGGTAAGTTTTTCCTTACTCAATATGTACTCGATTTGTCTGAAAAACCACTTTCTTATCCATGTCAAAATCTACATTTCGCTTCTCTCCAGCCAGCTGGAGTCATAGCCATGATACAGGTACAGTCCCGCCGCGAGCAGAGGCAGGCAAATGGCATGGCATGCTGGTATCATAGAGCTATTATAGCTCCATGCTGGTATCGTGTGAAAGAGCTTTGCACACGAAAAGCAAGATCTATAGGGCCTGTAACACAAAGCTTAGCAATGATTGTAGAACAGTTTTCTACGTTTGATTGTATTGACTGTAATGTACAATCAATCTGAAAATCGAGTCTATGATTAATCATTAACTTTTGAGTTACCCGACTTTAATCTCGCGTTGTAGAGGATTGCGAAAGGTGCCTTATGACACATAACTCCGCAACCGTAAGTCACTTTTCAACCAAACTTGGATGGTAGATGTGCTTACGGGACTTGCATGTTATGCTGCAGTCGGAGGTCACATTGTAAGGTCAAAGGTCATTTTCATGTCAATGTTGAAGTTTACATGCAAGGCTCTCTTATGAAACCCCGGGGGGGGGGGGGGCACTTACATTGACGAGTGGATACCATGCGCGACCAAAAAAAACACGTAAAAAGGATGTCTTTTTCACGATTGGGCACGTTACGTACGTAACGTGATAAGGGTGTCAAAAACACAAAAATAATGAAAAAAGGGTATCTATTTCGCTAGAAAAATTACGTGTTTAGGGTCGAATTCGCGGGAATGATAAAACAAAATTAAAATGTTTTATTAAGGATGTCCTTTTTGCCCCAACACTTCGTGTTTAGAGTCCGATTTGCGCGAGGTGTTGAAGGTGGGGTCGTACTAAACCAAATAAGGTAAAGCCGACGACCGAAGGACCCGTAACAACAAAACATTCCTGTACTTGTTTAGGGGTTCATTCCCGGGGGGGGGGGGGGCACTCGACCAAAAAAGTGGTAGGGGTGTGCCGCGGGTGAGACAAAAAACGGGGGCCTTGGAGCGGGCTTATTGTAAAAAGGAGGGTCCTCGGAACGGGCTTTGGAACTACAATTTTGTGAAAACGGGGGTCCTTGGAACGGATCGCCAGCGTGCGAGTACGTGCGTATATGCACCCCTATGGAACGGGCATGCGTGGATGATGCAGCTAGCGCGGCCTCCGCCGGGTGCGCTAGCGCAGAGACGATGGTCGGACAGCGCTCGGCGGCCGCTTCATTATGAAAAATACGAGACATTTGGCTTCCTCCTGCTCGTACGCACGGGCGTCCGTCGATATAACACATGGTATTTTTATGAAAATATGCACCCTTTTTCTTAAAAGTTGATTGAGAGGGGGAAAAATTAATCGTATCAAGTCGGGGCGTTCAGTAATGAGGACAGGATAAACTATATTTCACTGATTTTCATGATTCATCCCATTTGATTAACTAATCTATTCGTGTTTTGGGGCTAATCTTTCCCTTACGCATTGCTTTTTGGCAGAAGTTCTATGGAAAATGCACCTTTTTTCACACAAACTTTGAGACACTCTGTATTCATTTTCCCATTGCTCGAAAATGAATGGGCAGTTAACGACGGGGTGAAAGATTTATTGAAGAATGGAATGTATAGGAAAATGAAAGCCATTTCTCCATTGGATGTTATCTTCAATACGTGTTTTTTAGATTAAGTTAGTTGTCGAATCGGCTCTTTTGGCATTTGAGGTCTCTATCGGTGACGTCACTCAGAATCGTCATGCCTGAACCATAGGCCGGGCAGGGGTCGCAATGGTAGTATGATTCACGCATAATGCACTGGATATATACAATTATCTTGTCCTCTCGTTCAAATGAATGTGAAACTTATATAATTTTCATCAGAGCATTCAACATGAGTACTGTAGTTAACATTTCTTTGTTATAAGTGAATTAAAGTCCCTCCAGTGAGTTTGATCACCCCTATTGTAAAAATGTATCACTCCCCAAGTTGTAACACAGTCAGCTGTTTGCACTCAGGGTCACTCCGTGACCTGTGTGTGCGTTCAAGAGATGTACACGATTTTCTGTCTCATTTAGGCAGAAATCTTTCATAATGCACCAAAATTGCAGCAGATCAATGCGATCGGAACGGCGGAACGAAAAATATGCGAAGCCTTGGAGCGGATTTATTTTTTTCTCTCGATAAGAACAAAGTGTTATGCCTTGGAGCGGCTTTCTTTGTTTTTTGTCTCAATAAGACAAAGATGCTATGCCTTGGAACGGAAATTTGGGTGCAAAAATGGGGGTCCCCTCCGCGGCACATACCCACTATGCAATATATACTGAGTGCCCCCCCCGGGGTTCATTTCAGGGAACATTTGCCAAGAGTATCGTTTTGTTTCCAATACTTGTTAAGGGTAGGGTTTCACACGCCAATACTTGTTAAGGGGTGCATTTTCAGAATATGGAAATTACGTGTTTAGGGTGCTTTTTGAGACCCCATGGTCGCGCATGGTATCCACTCGTGAATGGAAGTGGCCCCCCCGGGTATGAAACATACCTCTGCAACCGTAAGTCAATTAAAAAAAACTTGGATGGTAGATGTACTTAGGGGACCTGCATATTATACAGTGCAGTTGGAGGTCACATGGTAAGGTCAACGGTCATTTTCAGGTCCCCATTATAGTCTACATTCAAGATGAATGTAGACTGACACATAACTCCGCAATCGTATCAAAGTCATTTTCAAATCAAACTTGGGTTGCAACTGTCCTTAGGAGACATGTATGCATTAGCGTACCTACGGGGGGGGGGGGGGGCAGAACTGGCAGATTGCCCCCCCCTGACGTGTCACAACCCATGCAAGGGACGTATCCCTGCCCCCCTGACGAGTCTTAACTGATCCCTGACGAGCCACAAGTGGCCCGCTCCTTTGAACTTGAAGACCTTTTTTTTTTGCTTCTCAAATTTTTTTTCTGGTACGAAATCCTTTATTTGTGGTTGAAGACTTTTTTTTTGCATGTCAAATTTATTTGCAGACGAATTTGCCCCCCTTTTGAATAATCCTAGGTACGCCACTGCCTGCATGTTATTGTGTTCGGAGGTCACAAGGTAAAGGTCAAAGGTCATTTTGAGGTCAAGATTAAAGACTCTTATGACAAATGTTATTCCATCCCAGTTATTTCACAATTAACTTTTGATACAATTCTGTTGCGTGCCCTTGCAAATCGCTATATTTCTGGTCAGACACAACATCGCTTAGGCCTTTTCATTTCTTAAAATCGTCTGGGATTGCTCATTCATGGTTACATTTTCTGCTGTTCTAGTTAAATTTTTGTCTCGCCTGTATAGCAGAAGCGAGAAAAAGGTGACACATTTCCAATGGCAGTGGCATCGTCTACACTGAATCGTTGAAATGTAACTTTAAATTGGACATAAGGGTAATCACCTATCGCTGAACATCTTTCATGAATGTTAGGTCACATGATCAAGGTCAAAGGTCATTTAGCATAATTAAACTTTAACTTATTTTTTTTTATAAAGAAATGTTATTTTTTTCTCGAATATTCAGATGCCCCTATCGTGTATAACTTTAATACGGTACGTATAATCATTTTCAAATACTAGTATCACAAATAATGTAGATTTATGAAATTTAAAGTCATTAAGCGAAAGTCAAGGTAATTTGAGGTCAATGGCATTGCTTTTCTTTCGTGAATTTACCCCCCAATTTTTTTTTTTAAAGATTATTTCATCTTCACTTGTTTTCTAAGGCAGCACTGATGCTATATAGAATCGGACAATGCAGAAGAGACTGCCCCACTCGTTTTACCACTTTGCGAACTCATCCTCACCACCCGATAAGAAATATGAGAGACCAGTGGTTACATGTGACTATATCCTACATAGATTAAATCTTGTATAGTGATTGCTTCAAGTAACATCATGTGACCAAATACATGTATATTGTAACTATGATGTTCTGTGATGTTAGGCCTCGCTATATTTTTCACTAGGCGAATACTCTGACATCATTGTTGCTAAAATACTGAAATATGCAAAAAGAAAATTGATGAAGTCGCACTTCAGTATTTTGTCGCGATATTCTGTCCAATTTAGACCTTCGGAAAGCTTTCGATGTGATTCCGCATGATAAGCTATTAAAAAAAATGTTATTGTATGGTATACGAGGTACTGAATATAACTGGTTCCAATCATATTTAACAAACAGAATACAACGTGTCTCCATTGATAATGTTTTAAGTGATCCTCTCTTTGTTAAAACAGGAATTCCCCAAGGCTCGACCCTTGGGCCATTGATTTTTAGCTTATATATTAATGATATTTGTGAAATTATTAATATACCACTTAATAAAATATCGTTATATGCAGATGATACCGTTATTTTTTGTAAATCAAAAAATAAAGAAAATTTGGAAATAAAACTTCAATCTCAATTCAATATGATAGTTGAATGGATGAGGGTAAATCAAATGTATATTAATGTCGAAAAAACCAAAGTTATGGTATTTGGTACTACTAAAAAGATTAATAAATGCAAAATCAATATTTCATGTAATAACTCATACTTAGAAACAGTTGACAACGTAAAATACCTAGGAGTAATTATTGATTCTTCGATGAAATGGTCAAAACATATTGATGCACTTGTAAGCAAACTCTCACGTTTCACTGCATGTATACGTCGAATTAAGATTTATCTAACACAGAAAACAGTAACTGATTTATATTATTCTATGTTTGTACCACACCTTGATTATTGCAGTATTATTTGGGGAACCTCAACGAAGCATAATATTACCAAACTACAACGAGCTCAAAATAGATACGCTAGAATGATTTTGAATGTCGATAGATATACACCAACTAAGGTTCTGTTACATACCCTAAATTGGCAATCCGTCCAACAACGTATAAAATTCAATTACTGTATAATGATGTATAAAATAATTAATAACCTTGTACCAATGTATCTAACAAGACTCGTTTCCTATAGACCAATTTATTACTCTACAAGATATGCTGCAACCAATCCTTTACATGTCCCAACACCTAGAACAGAATATATGAAATCAACTTTTTCTTATCAAGCAATCGTCATTTTTAATACCCTTCCTTTAAATATACAAACTTGTGGATCATTTATTATTTTTAAGAAGCATTGTAAACAACTAAGTTTAGAATTTTAGTTCATTTTTAAAGTAAACTGAATACATTTTAACTGAATTCCGATATAATCATATGTGATAGTCATAGTGGGCTTTATAGTGGGGTTGGGGATGGGGATGGATTGTTGTTGTTTTCTTTCTTTAAATGTTTTATTGTACTCTATATTTTTATATATGTTTACCTTTTTAGCATTTTTTTCCTTTTTACTTGATGTTAATAAAAAAAATCGAAGATAAGACCGCCATTATGACGTTAACTGGCGTTAACTGATTTTATTGTATTACTCTATTTTTAGTATTTCTATTTTTTATCATGCTGGTATAATTTGTTGTTCTCTGGTTTTTATAGTTGCTTTCTCTGTATATTGTATGTAATGTTTTACTCTTTTTACATTGTATGATATTGTAATATTTTATTGTTAACATTTTAACAGGGCTCTCTTGTAAAGCAGTTGTATACTGAAGAGACTACCCTGGGTAAATAAAACAAAATAAATAAATAAATAAATTGTGTCTTCATTGTCCCATCTAACAAAGAGTTGTGATTGGTCCAAGAACTAACCTCAACTATATACAAATCCCACGATGTCATATTTTTTCATACAGGAAATTTGCACAATGTCCTTTTGTAAACAAAGAGGAGCATACTGAACTGTTAAAAAAATAATGAAAGCATGAATATATTATGTACATCATTATCTAGAAAATATTTTAAATCATGAATTTTAGATGTTAGTTTTGCTTGCTGTCCATAGTTGTGATTGATCAGAATAATCGCAACTCATTGTAAGACCGGGACCTGGGTCCCGTCTTACAAAGAGTTGCGCGATTGATCCGATCAATCACAACCATGGACAGCAACCAACGTCAAAATCTATTATGCGTGTTTGTTCAAAATATGTATATTCATACATTCATTCTTTTCTTGAAAAGTCACTGTGCTTCTCTTTGTTTATAAAAGGACATTGTGCAAATTTCCTGTAGAAAAAATATGACACTAATGGATTTCCATAGATTTACGATGATTGGATCAATCGTAACTCTTTATAAGACGGGGCCCTAATCTCTTGTAATATCTCTAACCTGGATCCACTGTTTGTCATCGCCTACTCGAGCAACCCAAGACCCACGAAACGGTCCATCAGCCTGGCTGTGTAAACGAGCCCTCTCTGGGCCTCGGAGAGCGTCCCATTCACTGGAAGCGGTGAGGCTGGTATCTGGTATGGATCTACTCTGAATGCCCAGGGCATGAGGGTCACAGTTGGCTGGAACTTCAAGCATACACAACACTGAGAATATTCAATCTAGATAATCTAGAGAATATTAAAAGATAGGCCCCTTTTTGACTCTCTAATATTAAAAGATAATTAGATCAATCAATCAATCAATCAATCAATCAATCAATCAATCAATCAATCAATCAATCAATCAATCAATCAATCAACCAATCAATCAATCAATCAATCTATCAATCACTCAATAAAAATAAAATTGAATTAAAAAAATAATAGATAAAACTTAGTAATGATAATAATAATGGTAATGATGATTATAATGATAATAATAAAGATGATGATAAAGAAATGAAATAAAAATAATGATAATTATGGGGATATCTTGTTTTTACAAAGAGCATTTGAATTAGGCAACTATATAGATAAACTTCACTTTGTAAAGACTGTACATTGTTTCATATCACATTGTTATTATTTTCTTTATTATTACTACTGATGGTCATGATTATTTATGCAGTGCTTTTGCTCATTACACCACTACAATTGGAGGGATAGGGTTAACCTTAAAAGGACTGGGCTAATTAAGATGTATAGGACTAGGGGGGGGGGGGGCATGATGGCCCCCCTTCTTATCTCGGCCGCCGTTCGTGCGATTGCACCGAAATTTGACACGCACATTCTTTACCACATAAACTACAAGCCAGTTTAAAAAAATCAGAAAATATTTTTATTTATGAATAAAATATGCAAATTTATTGGCAAAATTATTTGCATATTTAATGCCCAACTTCAATTCAAATTGTCTTCTTTTTTTTCCAAATGTCATCTTTGTAATCTAATTTAATGGTCTCCCCAAAGAAAAATTGCAAAAGCCAATTTTTTCCTCATGTATTTCTTTGTTTTTATAATTTATTATATATTTCTCTGTTTTTCATCTTTTGTTTTTCATTGTTTTTTCAATGGAATTTATTACAGACCATTTAAGGACGTTCCACAGTTAAAATGATGTCATTTTCACCAAATTTTGCAGTTCTTTTTTTGAGTTCTTTTGGTTTCCATGCATTATGAAAATGCAAAAAGTAATATAGGTTCATGTGCTTATTTTTTTTCTACGAGACTTCAAAGTCGACGTATTTGAATAATATGAAATGTTTCGCAATCAAGAGAATTATGCCTCTCTTAGACCTCACAAATTCACCAAATGAGTTTAAATTATCTTTACTCTGTCGATATCGCATCAAACTTCATTTAACTTTCAGGATATGTAACTAAGTAGATACCAAAGTAGGATAGTATCTTTTAATTGGCAAACTATATCTAACTAGCAGCGCCCTAAGAATGGTGCATCAGCTTCCAAAAACAAATCTTCAAAAAGCGTGAATCGACTCGAAAATTTAAAAAAAGTATAGTTTAAGCTGCACTTCATTTGAAATCCATGTCATTTCAATAAATTCACCAAAAGTGTAGAGGAATGCATTACGAAGGTATAGGGCAGTTAAAAACAAGGGGTCCATGTGCTCGTTTTTAAACTATCAGTGTCCAAAGTGTTGCGAGTGAAAATCGCCTAAAATATGCAAAATACCGTCTAAAATCGGAATGGTTCCGTAGTTCTGCTCCCAAACACTAAAAATCCATGTCATTTTCATCCTACTCTCTAGATTTGTAGAGGAATCTATTCTGAAGACGTTAAAATATTAAAAATATTGGGTCCATGTGCCCATTATAAGGGAGACATTTTGTTCACACAACTTTGAAATAATGAAAAAAAATTTGGTTTTATGTAATGACATAAGAAAACGGAAAGTGGGGATGTGACATAATCAGCCAACCTAATGAATACTCATAACTGTTTTCACAAAATATTGCTAAACTTTAAACTTCAATAACTTGATTGTTTGTTATCCGATTTAGATGAAATTTTCGACATTTTGCTCAGTGAATTCTACTCAATGTATTAAGATATCAATATTTTTAGCCCAGACCATCCCTTTAAGAATTGTGCGTTCAAAAGAATTTGAACCTAACTCCGCAACCGTAAGTCACTTTTCAACCAAACTTGGATGGTAGATGGACTTGGGGGACCTGCATGTAAGTCATTTCACAATGAAGTTTCGATACAATTCTGTTGCGTGCCCTCGCAAATCACGATATTTCTGGTTATTTTCATAAGTGGGCGAGACACAAATCGTTTTTGCCTTGTATTAGAGCAAATGTGCTTTTTAAAACATCCCAAAACGCGCCAAAAAGCCTTGTATCTATCATGTCTATGTGAGGAAATATTCCAAACCACTCTAACACTTATTCAAACTCGGGGTCATATTCGTCATACTTTGCAGCACTACAGAGTAAAGTATTTTGAAATTGTAGAGGACTTTTAAAAAATGGACCATGGAGCAATTCCAGTTTATTAGCTTCATCAAACAACACATCGGATCTGCAGTTAGTGCAGACAAGTAGAAAAATCATAGTCCAGGATAGAAGAGGCACAACCTTGTTTTTTTATATATACAATATTTTTTGATGGTTTCTTGTCAATTCGAGGGTGCTGATCACGAATCTGGATGATGCCACTCGTGTAACCTTGAGCATTTTCCGCAAATTGGCAAAATCCAATATGGCCGCCCAAATATGCAAATTACCCATGAAAATCATAAAATTGTCCGCACATTGGCTGTGAAATGCATGAAATTGTGTGGCAGGAGTGAAATACAATCTTAAAAAATAATTTTGGGCAAAATATTTATTTTCCTGATATTCAAAATGGCCGCCATAGGCCATTGTATACAATATTATGTATAATATGAATAGGGGAAACTAATTTTCACAAAAATGAGCACTGAACTGCAAAAATCGCGATGTATGAACGAAGTAATGCATGCAAATCGAGATAATATCATTTATTATGTCATATATGGCAACATTGCTGTATTTTGATATCTAAAAATAGCCGCCACTGGCACAAACAGTATTGCGTACAATGGCAATGGGGGCCAAAAAATTCACAAGAGTGATCACTAAAATGCTTATTATGAACATCAAACGAGTGGAATACTGACTAAAAACATAATTGTTAACGAAATATATTATTAATATGCCATGCATGTGATGAATATTGTATTTCGATATTTAAACTGGCTGTCAAATGCCCTAAAAGTATTATGCACAATGAGAAATGGGAGAAAAGAAATCACAAGAGTGAGCACTAAAATGCATATATATGTGATGAATTAATTGGATACTGTCTAAAAACATATTTTCTAACGAAATATATCATTCAGGTTTCAATTTTGTGTTAAATACTGTATTTTGACTTTCAAAATGGCCGCCATCGACATTAATTGTATTATGTACAATGCAAAGAGGGAAACCAATATTCACAGGAGTGAGCACCATAAATGCACGTAATAGTGATCTATGAGTAAAAAAATTGTCTGAAAGCACAATGTCTATTAAGATATACCATTTATTCTGCCAGTTAGGTGGTAAATACCGTTATTTTAAAGTCAAAATGGCCGCTACAGGCCCTTACAGTATTATGCACAATATGAATGGGGACAAATCATTTCAACAGAATTTGGCTTTGCTTGGTCAAATGGTGATGTATGAGTGGAATATTGTCTGAAAACATGATTTATAACAAAATATATCATATCTTATGTAATTTAGGTGATAAATACTGTATTTTAACATTCAAAATGGCTGCCATGTGCCCTTTTTGTAAACGTTAATTGTCTCCACCCAAATTGAATTAAACGATAAGTGCATATGGTGGCCATTTTCAATTTAAAAATGCGACATTTATCACCTTAATTACACATTATTATGATATATCTCGTTAGAAACCATTATTTTAGACAATAATTCACCCTTACATCACAATTCAAAATTATATGCAATATTAAGAGTCAAGCAAAGCCGAATTCTGTCAAAATTATATGTCCCATGTTACTATGTACATAATACTTTTAGGACCTAAGGCAGCCATTTTGGATTTCAAAGTACAGCATTTATTACCTCCACCATGTCAACGACCAATATGTGATGCATGTAGATAGAAATAATGTTTAAGACAATATATTTACTCGTATATCACAGTTATATGCGTTTTATGAGTCTCACTCTTGTGAAAATTAGTTTCCCTGTTTGCATGTTACATAACTTAGTTAGGGCTTGTAGAGGTTATTTTGAATGTCAAAATACAGTATTTATCACCTATTTGGAAGAAGGAATGCGATAATTTAGAAAAAAAAAACGTTTTCAAATAACGATTTACTCATACATGGACAACAGGATTATAATTATGGATGTCATAGTCAAGCAAATCCAAATTCTTACAAAATATGTCCCAATTCACATTGTAAATAATACTGTTAGGGCTATAGGGGCCATTTTGAATTTCATAATACAGTATTTATCTCATGCATGCATTTCTCAAGAAATGATATGTCTTGCTATAAAACATGTTGTCAGACAATATTTTACTCGTAGATCACAATTACATGCACTTTATGTTTCTTACTCGTTTGAAAATTAGTTTCTCCATTTGCATTGTACATGATGAATATAGGGGCTATGGTGGCCATTTTGAATGTCAAAATTCAGCATCTATCACATCAATGGCATATTAACAATTATGTTTTTAGTCAATATTCGACTCGTTTATCTTATGATATGCATTTTAGTGCTCAATTTTGTCATTTTTCGTCCCGGCCATTGTCATTGTAATAATACTCTTTGGGCCAGTGGCGGCTATTTTAAGATATAACAATACAGCAATGTTGCCATATATGACATAATAAATGATATTATCTCGATTTGCATGCATTACTTCGTTCATACATCGCGATTTTTGCAGTTCAGTGCTCATTTTTGTGAAAATTAGTTTCCCCTATTCATATTATACATAATAGTGTATACAATGGCCTATGGCGGCCATTTTTAATATCAGGAAAATAAATATTTTGCCCAAAATTATTTTTTAAGATTGTATTTCACTCCTGCCACACAATTTCATGTGTGGACAATTTTATGATTTTCATGGGTAATTTGCATATTTGGGCGGCCATATTGGATTTTGCCAATTTGCGGAAAATGCTCAAGGTTACACGAGTGGCATCATCCAGATTCGTGATCAGCACCCTCGAATTGACAAGAAACCATCAAAAAATATTGTATATATAAAAAAACAAGGTTTGGTCAATTTTCTATGGGGCCTATCCTGGACTATCAGCTCATACCTACAGGTCATTATCACCTGTTCATCCATTGTGACATCAGTGCGAAGAGTGTAAAATATGCGCAGATTATGATGCGCACAAACATTACTGTGGAACGTCCTTGGGCGGTATTCTGAGGTCATTTTATCTTTAAAATATTTTATTTTATCTGAGATAAAATGGATCTCAGAATACCACCCCTTAACAACTAAATTAAGCCCTGAATTAATTCAGCAGACCAATGAGAACAAAAAAGTAATCACACTTTTATGAATTTCATCTCCCATAGACTTTGTACACAGAGTTTAAAACTGGGCCATTTTCGGCATTACATTGTCTCATAAGAAGTCACGTGGCATCACGCTGCTATACCCGTATGTCGCAAATTTGGTCTCAAAATTTTTAGTCCTTTTAGGGTTAATAATTTTACAAGTGGAACGAAGCTTGGCAATCCAATAATCCCCATGCTTTCTGTTTTGTGAAATATCAATCTATAACTACTCTTGGGGTGCGATTAATGGGGGCAAGAAACAGGACAACCTAACTTTTTCGATTTAGTTACAGAGGTAACATCTCTCTCTCTCACTCTCCCCCTCTCTCTTTCCCTCTCTTGCTTTCCTCTTAACAACCCACCCACATACACATCCACAAACAGCAGTTGAAGGGATGATCCGGGCTGAAAATATTTGAATCTTAATAAATAGAGTAGACTTCACTGAGCAAAATGCCGAAAATTCCATCAAAATCGGATAACAAACAATAAAGTTATTGAAGTTTAAAGTTTAGCAACATTTTGTGAAAACAGTCGTCATGAATATTCATTAGGTGGGCTGATGATGTCACATCTCCACTTTCCGTTTTCTTATGTTATTACATAAAATCATATTTTTTTTCATTATTTCATACTTGTGTGAATATTATGTCTCCCTTATAATGAAAAAAGTTGCAGCAATACATATTTAATGCACTAAATCAGATGTCAATCCAATTTTTCTAGTTCTTGGAGGAAAAAAATTGAATAAACCTATTTTCATATAATTAAATAGAAAAGAACAAGTGGAGATGTGACATCATCAGCTCACCTAATGAATATTCATGACGACTGTTTTCACAAAATATTGCTAAAGTTTAAAATTCAATAATTTGTTATTTGTTATCCGATTTTGATGAAATTTTCGGTATTTTTCTCAGTGAATTCTACTCTATTTATTAAACTATAAATACTTTCAGCCTGGACCATCCCTTTAAACAATTATATCAACCTCCCTTCTCTCTTAATAAATATTTAATGCCAGGTCTCAAAATGTTAGAAGCAAAAGTAGCACCATCACATCTCAGCCGTAATAATGAGAACAACCACTTACCATAAGCCACAGATAGAAGAAGAATGGCTGAGAGTGACTTGCAGAAAGACATCTTGTTACCTACATGAGAACAGCAATAGGTTCATAATTATTCATTATTATTACGAGCACATTATTGTTAATAAAATTTTCCGTGATAATTATATAATATTACATAGATTATGTAGATTCGAATCAGTGATGGGTCAATACGCCATCACGTTACCATAGCTGCGAGGATCGCATTTGTTATATTCTAGGCTTTGACGTCACCTCAGTGAATATAGCTGTGTTGTATTGTCAACTGCGGCGTTATATTCACTATTATAACCCTCTCTTAAAGAATGTCGAATAATACGTTCCTCTGATTGGTCAAAACTGAGGTCATGTAAACGACCATGCCTTCAAAAGAACAAACTAAGGTGGCAACCAAGGGCAACGGGCATAGTTAACAAGATTTTTGCCCATTGCCCCCTGACCCGCCCCTTAACGACGGGCATAGCAAAATTTGGCTGAGATCCCCATTTGATTGCATGCAATATGTTGCTTTCTGCGGTGATTGCGGATATCATAAATATCCGCGCGAATTGATCGAAAGTTTTAGACGATTCGCGGATTTACGCGCTTATTGCGCAAGTGCGCGCAACGGATATGACATATCGATGGAACAATGCCGCTCTTTGACTTTTGCTTAAAATATATGTTAAAATATATGGCATTTATTGAAAAGAAAACTTACTTATTAAGGATATAACGGATGTATCAATTATCAAGTCTTGTCGCAGACCGCTCAAATGCATACTCGCATTCGCAAAAGGTGAGTTGGGTGAAAAGATTAGACGGTCACTGCACTTTCTAAGGTTAACATGACGTTACTCGTTACTTAGCCTTAGGTATGACGAACGACAACGTTATGACGGGTAGGTCTAATGTTAGAAGTTATTAGATCTAGATCTAACGTTAGGACGTAGGTTTATCGACTAAGTTATATCTAACGTTAGATTACACTCTAATGGGGATTTATAATTTCTGAACGTTAGATCTAGCCGAGACCCTATATCAGAATCAGACCCTAATTTTGGTTCCTAAAAATATCTAGATCTAGACCCAGTGGCGTAACTACGGGGGGGGGGGGGCATGGGGGGCACGTGCCCCCCCCCAATCGGCTGACCAAAAAAAATAAAAAACGGGGAAAAGGAGAAAAAGTGGGAGAAAGGAAGAGGAACGTAGTGGGAAAGAAGAAATTATTATTTATTATAATTGTATATTGTATTGCAATCATGTTATGTTATTTTATATAGGAAACATTTTTATCATAACTTTATGAAACATAATTTGCTCAGGGTCCATGACTTAATTGTTCCTGGTGCTCGCATTGTCTGTTTAAAGAGATATATAAACCTGTTGTACGAAATCCTCCCGTTTTCAAGTCAATATACACCAAATATATTATTGTTTTATATAGTGACATATGGTTCTTTTTCATGACTACTTAAAGTGATTGTCCCATGTTAAGGTCTAAATATAAAACATTTCCTGTCCGTGATTACGTTCGCTTCAGTGGATTGATGAGATATGTCTGCTCTCCATGAATTCCTAAAATCAGTCCTTGAAATGTCCCTTTTTATGATCTAAATATCCGAAATTCCTGTCCGTGAGTATGTTCGCTTCAGTGGATTGGTGAGATATGTCTGTTCTCCATGAATTCCTAAAATCAGTCCTTGAAATGTCCCTTTTTCTGATCTAAATATCCGAAATTCCTGTCCGTGATTATGTTCGCTTCAGTGGATTGGTGAGATATGTCTGCTCTCCATGAATTCCTAAAATCAGTCCTTGAAATGTCCCTTTTTCTGATCTAAATATCCAAAATTTTTAGCTCGCGCTTCGCGCTCGCGTCATTTGGTTACTAGTAGTGAAATACGTATGGTCTTAGTGAATTCCTACAAACAAGCCTTAGACTGCCCCGCTTCAGGTCTGAATTATCTAAATTTTCAGCTCGCGCTTCGCGCTCGCAATATTTGATTTAGACGGGTCAATATATGGTTTGACCCGGAACAAATTGCAACAAATGATTTTTCAACGTTATTTTGTACTATTTGACCTCAGGAATAACATACTAAAAATCTACTAAAATCCGCATCCGGGAAAATGGTTATTTTCAAGATGGCGCCCAAGATGGCCGCCATTCACTAAAAATGGATATAGCTCACTCATTATCCACCCTAGAATCCTATTTGGGTTCATATTCCATGGTCCAATGGGCAAAATAATTTATTTATACAAGTTAGAGTAAATATTAGCACTCCAGGGTACTAGGAAAATCCAAGATGGCGCCCAAAATGGCTGCCGTAGTCTAAAAAAAATCACAATTCATCTATTACTTACTTAAGTGGCTTTAATTTGGTTTCCATTCGATTGTTTTAATGATAAAGTAGTAAGTCGGGACAAGTTACAAGGACAGCCAGTGGTCTGGTGTGTCCAAATATACAAGATGGCTTCCAAAAATTGAGTTTAAAATGGCTGTTAATCCTTAAAATGGACATAGCTCGTATCACATCCACTTGAGAGATGTGATTTTGGTGTCTAGACCATGGTCTCAATGGCCAAATAATACATTGGGACAAGTTACAAGGACAGTCAGTGGTCCGGTATGTTCAAATATCCAAGATGGCTTCCAAAAATGGAGTAAAAAATGCTGTTGCTACTAAAAAAACCCAACATAACTTTGTTCAATATCCGGGAACATGATTTTTTTGCCTATAATCATTGTTAAATGGGTCAAATAATAAATTGGAATCAGTTATAAAGGACGATTGGTGGTCAAGTATGTCCAAAAGTCCACGGTGGCTTAAAAAATAGAATCAATTAGCCGCGATGGTATTTAAAAATGGACATAGTTCATGTTTTATTCGTCAATGGCATATGATTTCGTTGCCTATATCATGGTTTCAAAAGGCAGAAAATTAGTTACAAGGACAGTCAGTGGTCCAGCATTTCGAAAATCTAAGAAAGCTTCAAAAAATCGGAGTCCAAAATGACTGTTGTTACTTTAAAAATGGACATAGTTCATTTAAAATCCACCTAGAGAATATGATTTCGGTGTCCACACTATGGTTTCATGGTTAAAATAATACGTTTGGACTGGTTACGTTGATATGCAGTTGTCCAGTTTGCCTAAAGCACAAGAGGGTTTTAAAAAAAAGGAATCTAAAACGACTCATATCATTCAATAGTGGTCAGAGTTCTACAATATTCATCTGCAAGAAATAATGTTGGTGTCCAAATTGTGCTATGAAGGGTCAAATAATACATTCGGACAAGTAACAAGGATGGTTAGTACACTATTTTGTCAAAGAATCCATGATGGATTCTAAAATTTCATCAAAATGGGTGCTGTTACCAACTCATGAAGCAATATGATAACTTAATTGTCCCCAGGCATTTAAGTGTAGGCACCAATATTATTTCTAACAGGTAGATATTTTATGGAGCAGTAGTCACTTTATATGCTTTAGAACCCATTTTTAAGCCAACTTGGATTTTAAGGCAAAATGGATAGTTGCATATCATGGTAACCAGTCCCAAATTATTGTTTGACCCTTGAAACCCTAGTGTTGACACCAAAATAATATCCCCAAGTTGTATTTATAATGTTCTACATCCACTTTTACGTAAAAGCAGTCATTTAAGACCCCCATTTTTAAAGCCATCTTTGATTTTTGGACATACCTGACACCTGACTGTCCTTTCAACTTAACCCAATGTATTGCTTGACCCTGTAAACTCTTGTATAGACAGTAAAATCATACATCCAAGGTGTATTTATAATAAACTATGTATACTTTTAAGTAGCAACAGTCAATTTACACCCCATTTTTTGAGTAATTTTGGATTTTTTTACACACCGACAACTGACTGGTCTTGTAACTTACCCTAGTGTATTACTTGACCCTTTTAAACCATGCTTTTAACACCAAACTCATATTTCCCAGACAGATATTAAACAAACTATGTCCTTTTATAAGTAACATCAGACATTTCTTATTCCATTTTTGGAAGCCATCTTTTAATTTTGGACATACTAGACCACTGACTGCCATTGTCTTGTCCTAATATATAATTTGACCATTGAAACCAGAGTTTAGACACCGAAATCATACCTCACCGGCGGATTTAAAGTGAGCTATGCCACTTTTAAGTATCAACAGCATATTTTTAAGACCAATTTTTGGACGCCATCTTCGATTTTTGGACAAACCAGACCATTGACTGTCCTTTTAACTTATCCTAATATATTATTTGACCCTTGAAACCAGTGGTTTAGACACCAAAATCACATTTCCAGGCCGATTTGAAATGAGCTTTGTCCGCTTTAAGTATTAGCAGCCATTTCAGAATCAATTTTTAGAATCCATTGGGGATTTTTGCACATACCAGACCACTGGCTTTTCTTGTAACTTGTCCCAATATATTATTTGACCCATTTAACCATGGTATAAGACACTAAAATCATATTTCTGGACATTGAGCAAACTATGTCGGATTTTTTTAAAGTAGCAACAGCAATTTTCGACTCCATTCTTGGAAGCCATCTTGGATATTTGAACATACTGGACCACTGACTGTGCTTGTAACTTGTCCCAATGTCTTATTTGACCATTGAAATCATGCTCTAGACACCAAAATAATTATGTCCCAGGCGGTTATGAAATGAACTATGTCCATTTTAATTATCAACACCCATTTTAAACGCCATTTTTGGAAGCCATCTTGGATTTTTGGACACACCAGACAACTGACTGTCCTTTTAACTTGTTTCAATGTAATATTTCACCCTTAAAACCATTGAATAAAAAACAAATTTAGATGAATTGTGTATTTTCAGCCTACGGCAGCCATTTTGTGCGCCATCTTGGATTTGCCTGGTACATTGGAGGGCTTATAATTCATTCTAGCCTAAATCATTTTTTGTACCCCAGACCATGGAATATGAACTGAAATAGGATTCTAGAGGGGATAATATGTCAGTTGTATCCATTTTCAGTGAATGTTGGCCATCTTGGACGCCATCTTGAAAATAACCACTTTCCCGGATGCGGATTTTGGTAGATTTTTAGTATGTTATTCCTGAGGTCAAATAGTACAAAATACCGTTGAAAAATCATTTGTTGCAATTTGTTCCGGGTAAGGCTATTTTTGGTCGTATATTGACCCGTCTAATTAGTGAGATGCGTATGATAATCATGATTACATTGATTAAAAAAAAATGCTTCATGTGTTCAGATGTAATTCTAACAAAATCAGCAAGCGCTTGGCACTCGCATTACATGACTGTACATAGTGAGATATGTATACTCTTAATGGAATCCTTTAAAAAAATTCCTGTTTTGGGTCAATATATACACAAATTTCAGCTCGTGCTTCGCGCTCGCATCATTTGGTTATTGAAATACGTATGGTTTCGCGAATTCCTACAAACAAGCCTTAAATTGCCCCTCTTCATGTTTGAAATTCCTATTTTTTTTAGCTCGCGCTTCGCGCTCGCAATATTTGATTAGTGAGATGCCTATGTTATTCATGATTACAATGACTACAAGTGTTTCATATGTGTTTAAATGTAATTCTAACAAAATCAGCAAGCGCTTGGCACTCGCGTGAGATTCCTAAAATATAGTCCTTAAGATCTCCCTGTTTGGGATTAATATATACAAAAAATTTCGGCTCGTGCTTCTCGCTCGCATTGTTTAGCGAGACAGGTACGTATCATCGATCACAAAAATTCGATTATAAAGTCCCTTTTTAGGTCTGAATATCAAAAATTTTCAGCTCGCGCTTCGCGCTCGCATTATTTGATTGCTGAGATGCGTATGTTATTCATGATTACAATGACTACAAGTGCTTCCTCAAAATGTCTCTATTAGGTCAGTGTACCTGACAACTGAGCGCGCTTCGCGCGCTCACTAAGTGACTCAAAATTTTTGCTGGTGCCCCCCCCCCAATGCCGTGACCCACGGTACGCCACTGTCTAGACCTATAGTAGGGCCTATCGATATGAACTGCTCGGGAACTGCTTTGATATTCGACTTTGAGACCTAACTTCAGGGTCAGGGCTAAGTAAGGCCCTAGACCTAAGTCCTAACGTTAGCTTGGGCCAAAGCCAGGGCTTTTAGACCTAGACCTAGACTAGGCCCTAACGTTAGATCTAATGTTTAATAATTCGGTTCATAAAATCTATATGGACTGCTTTTATATTCGAGACATGGTTGTTTCAATTCGGCTCGCATGTACCGCATCGGCTAGACCATGCTCTCGGGCATAGTCGCGTTGCGGTCCCCTTGAGCCTCTAGAAACAACTATGCCTCTCAAAGCAGTTCATATATCTATATTAGGTGAGGTCACTCGCTGCGTACAAGTTGCGTAATCGGGTAGTTTATTTGATGTACGCGCTAGTGTTAACGCGTCGATTGCATGAAGAACGCGCTTGTTTCCAAAAAAAAAAAAATTATTATGACGTAGATGGATCAGGGCTGTAGCAAGAATTTCGGGTTGGAGCCTGATGATGAGTGCAATTTCTGATGGCGAATCCTCATAGACTATATAATATAACAGATATTGCCTGGTCTGTCTTTTGAATAAGTAACATTTCAAGCTATATTTTCCCTTGGGAGAATATTTTCCCTCAGCGGTAAGCGCTTCGGGCAAAAATAATCCCTTGGGAAAATATGGGGGAGAGGAATGTTATATTCAAACTCTAGGTAGGCAATATCTGTATAATATTACATAGGTAATGTAGATTCGAATCAGTGATAGGTCAAGACACTATCACGTGACCATAGCTGCGAGGATCGCATTTGTTATATTCTAGGATTTGACGTCACCTCAGTGAATATAACTGCGTTGTATTGTCAATTGCGGCGTTATATTCACTAAGGTGACGTCACTCGCTGCTTACAAGTTGCGTAATCAGGGGAGCGTTTTATCAATATATTTGTCCGACCAGTTGTCAGATCTGACAACTTTCCTGGATTCTGATTGGTTGAGAAGCACTGTTACTATAGCAACTGTCGGATAAAACGTCCGACAAGTCCTTTCATGAAACGCTCCCCAGGTAGTTTATTTGATGTACGCGCTAGTGCTAACGCGTCGATTGCATGAAGGACGTGCTTGATGTATTAAAAAAAAATATATTATGACGTAGATGGATCAGAGCTGTAGCAAGAATTTCGGGTTGGAATTAGATGATGAATGTAATTTCTGATGGCGATTCCACATAGACTATATGATATAACAGATATTGTCTGGTCTATCGTTTAAAATAATAGCATTTCAACTCCCCTCCGAAGCTATATTTTTCCATCGGGAGAATATTTCCCCTCAGCGCTGCGCGCTTCGGGCAAAATATAATTCCTTGGGAAAAATATAAGTCCGTCTGGGAGAGGAAATGTTATATTCAAACTCTAGGTAGGCAATATCTGTATAATATTTACTGGCTTAGAGGGAGATACAATATATATATGTATTTCCCAAAGTAGTCTCATATTGCCTGAATCTCAAGATGAGTAAATAGTTAATAGTTTGGTCAGCTTCTCCAAAGATACTACACAAGTGGAAGATATAGCGCAATGAAAAGCTCAGGAAGAGCACCCTGCAGCGTTGAGTAAGAAACGTCCTTTTTTTACCTTCGCGTATCGCAATATGGTTGTGTACAAAACATATGAGAGAAATGGTGAAAGGGTGAAGAAATAGACAATTATTGCATTTTAAGATTTATTCCCTGCAATTATTTTTCTTCTTAAATTAAAGATGAATATAATTCAGAGGTTTCTGGGTAATAAAAGTTCGAATTATCCACATGCGCTGCCCTTGTGCCCTCTCCCAAATCCCCTCTCTCATTTTCCCTATATGTTGTATACACAGCGGCGATGTGCGATGGTTTACTTTATACTCTAGTGGTCACCCTTCCCAATGAGCATTAATCGAGCTTTTCAAAAAAAAATCGCTTAAGTGTCCGATCTTCCCGTTGTAGTATCTTTGGCTTCTCCCGATAGGTTTTATCAACAATATTATCTAAAACGAAGTTAAATTCTGATTATTATCTGAAAAGCAAGTTAAATTCTGATTATTCTAAGCCACTTACCGTTTGTTTCCTTGGAGAACACCGTGAAGACAGAAAGTGATATGAATAAGATTGAGATCAAACTGCTCCTATTTATTCCTTTTTCCTTATGCACTTAGCCCTATCACATACATACCCCCAACAAAAGGGTATCTGTTGATAGGGGAAAAAACACTTCAAATAGATGACTGATGGCTACATAGAAGGGTGATGAATATGATAATGAATAACTGACACTTCTTGGCACCAACCCTTCTGATTTAGGGAAAACACTTCAAGTAGATGACTGACTGATATTTTATTGGTAGAATGTAAAGCGGTAATGACAGTAATAATAATAACAATGCACCATGTCTGTCAAAAGTAGGCCTAGTCTAGATTGAAACTCTCGGTGCCAGCTGTTCTTACACAATTTGTCAAATCAGTTAAAGTTGAAATATTCCATAAAATATGTACGTCCGACCCCCTATATGTGGGACCTTCATGAAAATTTCTTGTTCTTTTGACAGTCTGTAATGTTCTCTAAGGACCATGATTTGGTCAGTTTATGAAGCAAAGTAAGACGTGAGAAAAGTGGGAGCTGGATGTACAAAATGGTTTAATCATTTTATGGAATTGCCCATATAATTCAAACAATAAAACACAAAAATAATAGTGAGTGAAGGACATTGTCGACTCTCATTTGCATATAACTGAATTGTACTGTACATACAACTGAAAAATAAGCGTTTTTGTTTTAAATCCGATTTTGATGAAACTTTCAGCGTTATTCTTTGATATTTCTTTATTGAGTCAAATCAAAAATTTTCTTGGGTGGACTTGACCTTTAACAAAAGACTTCATGCATGGCTGATCATTAACGAAACAAAGTGTTCAGCAAGTCTGACAGCTAGCCTGTAAAACGTCTTCATTCATGCTCGTTTGCCAAAATTTTCAGCAGTTGCACAATTCCCTCCAGAATCCCTTGGCACAAATATCTTTTTATCATTCATTTACTTGGGCGGTCATTTAATTGGATTTTGTATGAACTTGTTTTGAAATTTTTACCACTGGCATATGCCTTTACACCTACTTGGTCAAATTATCATTTAAAATCAATGAATGGGGAAAAGAATTTACATTTTGTTCATTATTTAGAAAATAGTAAACCAAATAAAATGAAACTTTGATGATATATATTTTTTTATCTGACAAACAATATGAAATTAACAACAAGGGAAATAGGTCAAAGGTTGTTATCAAATGAATGGTGTTTTTCTACCTTTGTGAAAAATTATTCATTCTACTTATTTTCAAAGTCATCACTGCTGCTATTTCATTGATGTAATAATAATAATAACATTTGTAGGGTGCTTTATACTGGTGTTTCAAAGCGCATTTTGTAATGCAAGCAAGAATGTCAGAGGCGTTCCACTAGTTGAAAATTGTTCTCCAATTTTTGCTCTTTTATCAAGATTGCTAGTGAGATGCATTACCTTGAGACGAAGGGCTATATTCCTAAGGTTACACTTCGTAATTCCGAAGGTTCTT
The DNA here is from genome assembly GCF_037042905.1 of Lytechinus pictus. NCBI lineage: Eukaryota > Metazoa > Echinodermata > Echinoidea > Temnopleuroida > Toxopneustidae > Lytechinus > Lytechinus pictus. Next base: position 31,313,243 of record NC_087261.1, read on the forward strand.
TTTTATTCCGAACGTTCGTAATTCCGAAACACGCAAATTGCCTATTCCTCGATGTTCGTTAATCCGAAAACGTAAAAGGGTTCGTTAATCCGAACATTTGTGGCGTTATTCCGAAGGTTCGATGTTCCAAAGATTCGTTAATCCGAAAACAAACTAAAGTTCGTTGTTCCGAAGGTTCGTCAGTCCGAAAACGAAATAAGGTTCGTTAAATCATTTCGTTTTTCGGACTAACGAACCTTCGGAATTACGAACCTTATTTCTTTTTCGGATTAACGAACCTTCGGAATTACGAATTTCATTTCGTTTTCGGACTAACGAACCTTCGGAAATACGAACCTTCGGAATAACGAACCTTCGGAATATCCGAACCTTCGGAATAACAAAGCTTCGGAATTACGAATGTATGCGATTCCTAGAGACATGGCTGCTATAGGAATGTGCTGATTGAAGAGAACAATGAGGCTAAGGTAGCCGACTTTAGATTGACCAAGCTGGTGCAGTATGATAAATATATGGCTAGAAGAGGTGAGCTGACTGGATATCATTTCATTCATTGATGGGAGATGGGGAAAAGGATAATGTGCCCCCGGGGGGGGGGGGGGGTGGACACTCAGTATATGATGCATAGTGGGTATGTGCCGCGGAGGGGACCCCCATTTTTGACACTCAAATTTCCGTTCCAAGGCATAGCATTTTTGTCTTATTAAGAAAAAGAACTATGAAAGCCGCTCCGAAGCATAGCATTTTCTTCTTATCGAGAGAAAAGAAGAAAGAAATCCGCTCCAAAGCTTCGCATATTTTTCGTTACGCCGTTCCGGTCGCATTGATCCGCCACAATGAGCTGCAATTTTTGTGAAAAGCGGCCGCTGAGCGCTGTCCTTATCTTTTCATTTAACTACACTTTTCCCAACAACTTCACCGGTTAAAAATAATCAGCAGTGCGCTGCCTGCATATAACTGGCGCCAATCTAGACAGCTGGCAGCCGTCTGTTTCGAGGATGTTTTTAACATTTTTTTATTTTTTTTTATTTCTCCTCGTATGTATTTGGTGAGTGAAGCCAACGGAGTTAAGCTGAACAACCAACATAACAGAGACCGAAGCTTTTGGTCTAGCGCCTATCAAGAATAATCAGCGCCACCATTTTATGGTACTTCCCTCGGTTTTGAAACTTTTCAACTTTTGTATTTTTAGAGTGTAAATAAACCAGATATGTCATATGTATTCAGGCGCGGATCCAGGATTTCGTAGGGAGGGGGGGGGGGGGGGCCCAAATTTGACCTGATTTTGGCGCCCCTGTGTACTTTTCGGAAAAATGGCGGCCCCTCCCTCCCCCAGGCAATATAAGTGCCTTAAATGCATGTTAAATTATTTTATTTCATAGGCACATGAAGAAGAGGCAATTGAATAATGGTTTTATAATGATGTGTTCATGAATAAATGTAATATCACTTTAAGAAAGAATCAATGCGAGCAGAGAATAATGACGGCGATATGGCCATTCTAAAAGTTCACTCAAGCGTGACGCGCGCACAAAAGAATATGACGTAATATCATTAGCATAACAATGAAGAGTTGAATAGGGGTAATTAGCATAACAATGGAAGAGTAGTCGGGAAACATAGCCATTGAATAGGGGGTTGATTAGCATAACAATGGAAGAGTAGACTGGAAAGATGGCCATTGAATAGGAAATCATTTAAATAACAATAATCGCAGTGACGTAGTAATGTTACGTATAACAAAGAAAGAATAGTCTGGAAAGATGGGAATTCAATGGAGGATAATTTAAATAAAAAGAGGTAGGACTACGAGGAAGATGGGTTTTCAATGGGGGATCATTTAAATAACAATGAGCACAGTGACGTTGTAATGTTACGTATTGGTTGGAAGCGACGGAAGAGTCTCCCTGGAAACGATACAACAAACAAAAAATTGAATGGAAGGATTGAAAATGCTATTGTTACATAATATATTTTAGGCAGAATACTAACAATGAAGAAAGAACAAAGATTAGTTATTGCATTCTTCGCTTTGTTAGAAAATCAAAGGTTGTTTTCGACCATGACATCTTGAATAGCTCGCTTTCTTTCATCTATTATAATATAGATAGAAAAGAAGATGCAGTGAATAGTTCTTGCATTCTTTGCTTTCATTTTTTTTCGAATTTCTCTTGGTCTGACATAGTTTCGTAGTGATTGGAGATGATACACCCTGGTATCGCTACGCAACGATTTTCCATCGACGCCATCCCTGGAACACAATCCTTTTCAAACCTGTCCAGCATGTCTTTGTGATCTCCCCAAATTACTTCCTTTGCAACTCCTTGATTTTCCATCGCTTCCATCGATTTTCCTTTTATTTTTTTATCTTCCCCCATAAAGTGAAACCCTTCTCCCTCTATCATCATGTTCTGTAACATATTTTCAATAAAGAAAGGATAATAAATCCAGCTATTGTAAAATGCTTTATGTGACGAATATCCTCGTGGATCAAGGATATCTTCGTTAAGAGGCGAGGTTGCCTCCAATTTACGGAAACTAAATGATACCTCTGAAGATCGAGCCATTTTATCTCTATTAAATTTATCGAAAGTGAATGTAAAAAAAACTAACAAAGACTGATATGTTTCCCTCTTCGCTTCAATCGGTTATTTTGCTAAATGGTAGAAAGTGAACTATACATATATACTTTCGGTTGGTCGAATACAACTTTTGATTTTTCAATCTATTTCAATCGGTATTTTGTTAAATGAAAGCAAAGAATGCAAGAACTATTCACTGCATCTTCTTTTCTATCTATATTATAATAGATGAAAGAAAGCAAACTATTCAAGATGTCACATATCGAAAACTTGCATACAGTGTACCGGACATGTAAAAACATAGCAGACGACGTTTGCAGACCTCGCGATCATCGTATGACTAGTGGTGTAGAATGTTCCATTGTGGCTTTATGGGGGAGATAGCATTACAGAGGGATAAAATGTATACACAAATAATGTTTCAGCGTTGATTCGCAATATTTTGTGTCAATTTCATAAATTATCGTTGTTTGAACGTTTAAAACATCATTATGAAGTGAAAGGATTAAGCAAAACTTTATTTTCAGACTCACCTATGCAGTGGTAAGTTAGGATGAACACCTCGTATACATAATGGACCCGTCACGAGTGTAGGTTTGCTCTTCGGATGTCACTATCACAAAGAAAATCTCCTCTGATTTGATGATAAAAGTGCACTATTTCTTCATGGTTCTTTCATGAGTATTTGCCTTACAATGTGCCCTTTATTATAATCTGGGCGGAAATTCTTGATACCATCACCCGCCGATGTGACGACGAATATAATCCAACCGGGTACTATAAAAATGCCCCCAAACCCATTATCCCAATACATATTCCTGACTATGGATGGTTTTGAGTGATTTTAATGTAATAAAGTGCCATATTTCCCACCAGTTGAATTACAAAAAAATTATAATCATCTGATAGAAGAAGTTGTTAACATTCATTTCAGGGGGGCGGAAATTCTATCTGAATCAACGCTTGTCCTTGATACACATTTGTTTGTGAAAAAAGGGTAAGATGCAAGGGAATTCTGCGTGTTATAAGGGACCTTCTGCCCGCTAGTTTTCCATATGTGGTCGAAAAAAACCTTTGATTTTCTAACAAAGCGAGGAATGCAATAACTAATCTTTGTATCTTCGCTCCAATCGGTTATTTTGCGAAATGGTAGAAAGCAAACTACTTAACGATGTCTTGGTCGAAAAAAGCTTTTGATTTTTCGAACAAAGCGAGGAATGAAAGAAACTAATCTTTGCATCTTCGCTCCAATCGGTTACTTCATACTTCCATAGTTTTCATTTTGACCCACATACACGACTCTCTTTATTGGCATTCTGACGAACACAAATTGTATTACATAGAATCCAGTAGATTTTTTTTGCCTCTATCAGAGGATTTATTTACATTCAAATCAGGGGTTACACATTAAATCACATTCAAATCATAGGTTACACAATTAATCATAAATTATGAAACACAAGTATTTTTACAGAAATTACAAAATCATATTTAAGTTACATAGATTGTTCTTAAATGAATCGTAGCAAGCCCTTGGGCAGTTCATCTTTTTCTTTGGTCTTTTTACTAGCAATGTTGTACATTTCTGTCCGTTTTTTAATTTTTTTTTATAAATACATGTTTCAAAACAAAACTTCTTTTTTCAGTTCCTGATTTGTTCCTATCAAAAATAACTTTATATATTGACCAAAATGCAATAGTTACAAAAAGATTTGTTTTACTATCACTTTCAACTTTAAGCAAATGTTTGATGTTTACTTCCACTTCTACATCGTAAACTTCTCGCAAAATAATTTTGATATATTAAAGAAAGGATTTGTTTAGTTCACAGTCAATAAAAGCATGTATAATATCTTCTTTAACCTTGCATGTTGGACACAAATCGTCAGTTGCAAAATTCCATTTAAACAGGTTACTTCTTACTGGTAAGAGATTATATAATAACTTAAGATTGAACTCGTAATTTATTTTCTCTAACTTGAATAAGATTATTTTTAAATACATTTGCCCAATTTACATCAATATCAAGTTTGTTCTCCCAATGTAAACAGCATTTATTGGTGAAAGTATTTTTTGAGGGGAACAGTTTATATAGAATAGTATTACTACTCAGATCACTGATGCATTTCAAACTTTTTCCAATCATTACCTGGGGAACAATAAAAACATGAGGCCGGATAGTGATGCGACTATTATCGCTCAAACTTTTTATCCATATTGCTGGTATTGCCTTTTTTAGTTTTGTGTAGTAAAAAATAACAGTATTCTTACTTCGTTTTATATCGATCTTTCTCTGAATGTTTTCCATTGGTATGTAACCATTTCTCCCAATAATATATGTTAAGTAAACTATACCACTTGTCTTTATAAAATAAAGACTGGTTATCAAATATTATTTGTTTATTATGCCAAAGTATTTGATTTCGAATATCATTACAGTTAGGGTTAAACATGCAAACATCTGTCAATGTAGTAATAGTTCTAAAAATTTCCCAAGCTTCCAGTATTTCTTTGTAAAAAGTTTGTATTTTTCTTTCATTTATAATTTTCAGTGTTTTAGTACTGAAATTACAATTTAAAAGGAACGAGATACCTCCTAGGAGGGCAAACCAATATGAACACATTTTCTTCCATGTTTCTGTTTTGTCATTCAAAACCTTCCTAACCATTTTAACCTTAAGCTTATCATTTGGCGGTGTACATCAGTCATTTTTATACCACCATTAATATAATTTTCTGTTAAAGTACATCTTTTAATTTTTTCTACTTTTCTGTTCCAAATGAATCTAAACACTAGATTATCCAAACTTTTTATGACTTTCGTTGGAATGGAATCAACAATGCTCAAATGTATTATTTGACTAAGTGCTAGACATTTAAGAATAGCTACCCGACCAAAAATAGTTAAGTTTCGTTTTGACCAGCTGTCAAGAGTATTTTTTAATTTAATTAATTTGTCTTCCCACTCTAAGTTTAGCGATTTGTCATTATCAGAATGAATATAGTGACCAAAGTATTTTACAGGCTTAACAGTCCAAGATAAATTGTATTTTTTAATATCATATCTCTTACTTATATCTCCTAACCATATCAATGCTGTTTTTTCTTTTATTAATCTTTGGACCTGCTATTCTACCAAAGGTTTTTAATTCATTCAATATTTCTCTTAACGATTTTTAATCTTAAACAAAAAATAGAGTATCGTCAGCATATTGTAATAAATTAAGTTGAACGTCATGTTCTGTCATTTCAATAGGTTTAACCTTTTTGTTTTCTCTTATACTAATTGCTAAAAATTCGGCGGCGATGATAAACAAAAGAGCTGATAATGGACATCCCTGTCTTATACCTAGCTCTTCCAATTTTAAAACTTGTTGAGATCCAACCGTTTACCAAAACAGAGCTTGAAATATCTTTATAAAGAACTGAAATCCATTTACGGAATGATTCACCAAAATTGAATTTCTCCAAACACACGTTTAAAAATTCTATATTCAAAACATCGAAAGCTTTCGTGAAGTCTGCTAACATAATAGCACATGTTTTACAATGCTTATTGAAAAAACCAATAACATCTTTTGTTAACCTTACATTACAAGCTGATAGACGAGACGACCCTTTATATACCCAGTTTGATTTTCATGAATAATTTCGTCAACAACCTTATGGACTCTGATAGCTAGGACAGCTGCTATTATTTTGTAATCACAGTTCAGCAATGTAATAGGTCTCCAATTCTTAAGTTCTTTACAGTCACCTTTTTTTAATAATAAAGTGATAAGACCTTTTCGCTGAGAATCTGACATAATTCGGGTGTCTATAAAACAAAGACCTAAGACCTAAGACCCCATATATGTACTACCAAAAAAACTACAAAACTAAGACCCAACCAACTACAAAACTAAGACCCTGTGTAAGTAATCCCCGGTAATACTCATGGGTATGAAGCCTAGTCTGTGATCCAGACCAAGTTACACTACCAACTATATCATACTTGGACAAAACTACAAAACTAAGACCTAACCAACTACAAAACTAAGACCCTGTGTAATATTCATTGGTATGAGTCTAGTCTGTACTCCAGACCCAGTTTTGAAGTTACACTTCACTATCCTATTTACTCAATACAAAACTACAAAACTAAGACCTAACCAACTACAAAACTAAGACCCTGTGTAATATTCATTGGTGTGAGTCTAGTCTGTACTCCACACCCAGTTTTGAAGTTACACTTCACTATCCTATTTACTCAATACAAAACTACAAAACTAAGACCTAACCAACTACAAAACTAAGACCCTGTGTAATATTCATTGGTGTGAGTCTAGTCTGTACTCCACACCCATTTTTGAAGTTACACTTCACTATCCTATGTATTCAATACAAAACTACAAAACTAAGACCCAACCAACTACAAAACTAAGACCCTGTGTAATATTCATTGGTGTGAGTCTAGTCTGTACTCCACACCCAGTTTTGAAGTTACACTTCACTATCCTATGTATTCAATACAAAACTACAAAACTAAGACCCAACCAACTACAAAACTAAGACCCTGTGTAATATTCATTGGTGTGAGTCTAGTCTGTACTCCAGACCCAGTTTGGGAGAAACGCTTCACCTATCCTATGTACTCAATACAAAACTACAAAACTAAGACCCTGTGTAATATTCATTGGTATGAGTCTAGTCTGTACTCCAGACCCAGTTTTGAAGTTACACTTCACCTACTAGTATCCTATGTACTCAATACAAAACTACAAAACTAAGACCCAACCATAGAGATGTATACTAATTACGCTAGAGTGCGGAGTCGCCATAGGCGCGCGTACTTAACGTCTGTGATTGCGCGGAGCGTGGTCGGCCATTGCTCGATAGGTCTAGATTAGCAAAAGTACCCGGATGTACCCATAGCTCGTACGATGTAACGCTGTGAAAAAGGGATGCTGTCTCCGGCTTTTATCTTGAATAAAATAATCCAACCTAATTCCAATTGACAATATGAATGACAATCTTTGCATCTCAATAAACTATTAGTGTGATTACATAGGGATTATGCTATTAATTTGTCTTTTTATATGAATTCTCGGAATGAAATTCTCCTAAATAGTTTGCATAAAATTATAATTACCTGTCCGTTTACAGACCTATTAGAGATAATAATAGATAGCAATATTTATAATATCACATAAATGAATAGAAAAAATAAAACGTACAACATTAAAAGTATTTTTTTTTACAATCAATTAAAAAGACAGTGAATTGGTCCATCTTCTGGCTGCATGGCTTTAAGTACATCGTCCTTTGGCTCAATAATTCATTATCCATATGATTCCATGTTCTCATGACCAATTTATTTATGACGGATATAATTTTGTAATTTTAATTCAATTCAATTCCATTCATTTCACTTCACTTCAATTCATTTTTTTCCCATTATAATTCAAACATAATACCAAGTATTATAAATCGGATAGCTAGGCCCTACAATTTTACAGATGAACAGTCTTATCTCGTTAAAAAAACAGTAGGCCTATAAAATTGAGCATAAATGGCCAACTATAAAAATAATGTAACTTGCCTTAATTTGTATGAAATGTATACTACTTTTTTTTTAATGTACAATAATTTGTATAAGTTAGTGTTTGATCTTTACTCTTTTATTATAGCATGCGATTTCATTTTTTCTTCGTGAGCCTCCCGTTACACATTAGATGTATCTCTTTCAGGATAGTGTTATCAGTTGGTTTCATACACTCAGTTGAAGTAATAATATTCTTTGTATAGTATAATACAAATTATATTATATCCCACTCCCGCTCTGTTTCTTCTCCTCTCCTCCTTCTTCCTCTCCTTAATTGTTATTCGATCCTTGATTTGTTCACATATTATTGGTCCAATCAAAGGATCATAAACACCAGCTATATGTCAGCAGAATATTTCAGCCGGTTTGCCGATCAGCATATTATTTCAGCGGGGGGGGGGGGGGCCGAAGAATCAAGTCTAGATTTTCCTGAAAATCAAAGAGAAAATCTTTTATGTTGCGTTAAACACGCATTGTAATTTGTTTATCAAATTGTTTGCAAGGCAATACTGTAAACATAATTTCCCCCATTAGGCCTCAATCCTGTACGACTGCATGCGCGCATTTGATATGCAAATTTTGCTGTCAACAAACTTTTCTACATTAATTTGCACATAAGATTGTAATCAAAGTGATCGGATGGTTGCCAACATTGGAAATATCTAAATCATAAACTTATAGATTCATCAAATGAAAAAATTGTTATAATTTATTTTCCATATACTAGTACTAGATCTACACATAGAACTCAGAATAGGGAATAACTCCTTTTTCCCATGGTTTTAAACGTCGATGTAACCGTCATCATAATAACTCGTGAGTCATTAAATGACTTTTTATTGATAATATTTGAAAATGATTTACGTATTGGTCCAGTTAATGAAGAAATAAATTATCAGCATCATGGTTATGCCTTGGCCTACATGTTATTTTTAATATTCATCCCTTTCAAATCATTAGAAAATAAAAGTCATATTTATGGTTAATATGACCAAAGCAAAAACAATTTGGGATGTATCATCGGCCTGTATATTATGTGCTTTTGATATTCCTATATAGGCATTTTTGTCCTCAGTTTTGTTAGATTTTGTGTTAATCTAAACTTTAATTCAGTATATTCAATACTATTTAACTTTTCCATTTGCTTTCGCGCTCATATGTCATTATTCTATTCCGTTTCTGTGCTATCACTGTACATGCCCCATAGGTACTGTACGCGCATGGCAGGTTGCGAAGACCTATCGAGTAATGGCGGCCGGTCTCCGCGTAATCACAGCGATTTGACGAAGTACGCCCTCTAGCGTTATTAGTATACATCTCTATGGACCCAACCAACTACAAAACTAAGACCCTGTGTAATATTCATTGGTATGAGTCTAGTCTGTACTCCACACCCAGTTTTGGAGAAACCCTTCATCTATTCTATGTACTCAATACAGAACTACAAAACTAAGACCCAACCAACTACAAAACTAAGACCCTGTGTAATATTCATTGGTATGAGTGTAGTCTGTACTCCAGACCCAGTTTTGAAGATACACTTCACCTATCCTATGTACTCAATACAAAACTACAAAACTAAGACCCAACCAACTACAAAACTAAGACCCTGTGTAATATTCATTGGTATGAGTCTAGTCTGTACTCCAGACCCAGTTTTGAAGATACACTTCACCTATCCTATGTACTCAATACAAAACTACAAAACTAAGACCCAACCAACTACAAAACTAAGACCCTGTGTAATATTTATTGGTATGAGTCTAGTCTGTACTCCAGACCCAGTTTTGAAGTTACACTTCACCTATCCTATGTACTTAATACAAAACTACAAAACTAAGACCTAACCAACTACAAAACTAAGACCTTGTGTAATATTCATTGGTATGAGCCTAGTCTGTATCTCCAAAACTGGGTCTGGAGTACAGACTAGGCTCATACCAATTAATATTACACAAGGTCTTAGTTTTGTAGTTGGTTAGGTCTTAGTTTTGTAGTTTTGTATTGAGTACATAGGATAGTGAAGCATTTCTCCCAAACTGGGTGTGGAGTACAGACTAGGCTCATACCAATGAATATTACACAGGGTCTTAGTTTTGTAGTTGGTTAGGTCTTAGTTTTGTAGTCTTGTATTGAGTACATAGGATAGGTGAAGTGTATCTTCAAAACTGGGTGTGGAGTACAGACCAGACTCATACCAATGAATATTACACAGGGTCTTAGTTTTGTAGTTGGTTAGGTCTTAGTTTTGTAGTTTTGTATTGAGTACATAGAATAGATGAAGGGTTTCTCCAAAAATGGGTGTGGAGTACAGACTAGACTCACACCAATGAATATTACACAGGGTCTTAGTTTTGTAGTTGGTTGGGTCTTAGTTTTGTAGTTTTGTATTGAGTACATAGGATAGTGAAGCATTTCTCCCAAACTGGGTGTGGAGTACAGACTATAGGCTCATACCAATGAATATTACACAGGGTCTTAGTTTTGTAGTTGGTTAGGTCTTAGTTTTGTAGTTTTGTATTGAGTACATATGATAGGTGAAGTGTATCTTCAAAACTGGGTCTGGAGTACAGACTAGACTCATACCAATGAATATTACACAGGGTCTTAGTTTTGTAGTTGGTTGGGTCTTAGTTTTGTAGTTTTGTATTGAGTACATAGGATAGGTGAAGTGTATCGCCCAAACTGGGTCTGGAGTACAGACTAGACTCATACCAATGAATATTACACAGGGTCTTAGTTTTGTAGCTGGTTAGGTCTTAGTTTTGTAGTTTTGTCTAAGTATGATATAGTTGCAGTGTAACTTGGTCTGGATCACAGACTAGGCTTCATACCCATGAGTATTATACCGGGGATTACTTACACAGGGTCTTAGTTTTGTAGTTGGTTGGGTCTTAGTTTTGTAGTTTTTTTGGTAGTATATATATGGGGTCTTAGGTCTTAGGTCTTAGGTCTTTGTTTTATAGACACCCGACATAATTCCTGACATGTAGCAGTCATTCAGACTTTCTACAAGGAGGTCTTTCAACAAAGGCCAAAACATTTGATAAAATTCAATCGAAAGTCCGTCTGATCCGGGTGCCTTATTTTTTTGCATTGCAAATATAGCAAGTTTACATTCTTCATGTGTTAAAAATCCTTCACATATCTGTTTACTTTCATTTGTTAATTGATGCACAGTTTTAGATGATACGTAATTTTTCATACAATTAATGTCATTTTCTTCACATGTTTCTTTTCTATATAATTCTGAATAAAAATTTACAACCTCTTCTAAAATATCTTCATTTCTAGTTATAACTTTCTGATCCTTTTCACGTTTCATTTGTGAAATTTCTTTTTTCTTAGCATTATTTCTTTCTAACCCGAGAAAGTATTTGTTACTTCTTTCTCCTTCCATCTATCTTACTCGAGCCCTAATATCAGCTCCTTTACAATCATGTTTATACATTTTCTCTAATTTATCTTTTACATCAATATAGTTTTTATGCACATTTTCATCATCAACATTAACATCCATTTGTTTACCTAACTCACACAGGTCATTTTCTAATGATAACTTTATAATCCAGTAGATGGCACTAGCTTCAGGTCAACTCCATTTACCCACATGGTGATAACATAGAACACTGTACAATATATGTTATTATTATTCATTTCTATTCCGTTTTAAGTCCAGACATAATACACAAAGCAGATTTTGATACAAAGGTAAAAGTAATCGAAGTTATGTAGTAAACGTATGTTGTAGACAAAATAATTGCTAACTGTTATATCTTCGCTGTAACACAATCCATGTATAGACCTATGGCTGGTATGAATATTGACGATGGAAATAATATAATTCAATCTGTCATTTATGATGACGGAGTTTTCAAGTTCTTGGATTATTTTGTTGACAAGGTGGTGCTGTGCCTTTAGTTGTAGACTCCATCCTCACTCTCTGTTTCTTCATCATCGTCGTCATCGTCACCTCCATCTGGGAACTGGAATAAACCATCAAATTGTGGACCATGCCTGGCTAAGACTCTTTGTACGGCTTTCTGGAATTCCATGCCATTTTCTAATCTTTCCTTGAGATCAGAAACGATCTCGTGATTGATGCCTGCTTCTCCTAGGCTAACGTTCTGCTGCAAGAACTTGGAGTAAAGATCGAAAAAGATGCGTTTGACGGCCCACAGTAGTTTCACGTGAGCCTTTTCTTTAGCGTCTTCTTCTTCCATTCCCTCTGAGATATATTTCTGATATTGTTCGTCTCTCAAGTCCTTGGTGGCTGTCATGACCTGCTTTAACCATACTCGGTAAGCAATGTTGTCTTCAATTTCATCTACGTTATCTGTCTCTGACATTGACGATTCATCCTCTCCTTCGTTTTCTGAATCACTAGATTCTTCAACTCCCTGAGTTTGAGAGGATGGTTCGGAGTAATCATCCTCACTTGTACCTTCTTCAGCGTAGGAAGATTCAATTTTGCCTTCATCTTCTGTATCAGTGTGAGCTTTTTGTTCATGCCTCTGCATATCAAACTTTCGACTATAGGTCCTCTGGCATTGGGAACATGCGTAACGCCGGTTGGACATATCAAGAGCGTTCATGTTGACTCGATGCTGTTTAGGTCAGAATTAAGGCAAAGCGATATCAATCGTATCTTTATACATGATGTCAACATCCACAAACGAATCTGTAGATCCGTTAAACGAATCCGTAATTCCGTTAAACGATTCCGTAAATCCGCTAAACGAATCCGTAGATCCGTAAACGCAGGGAGTTGAAGAATCTAGTGATTCAGAAAACGAATGAGAGGATGAATCGTCAATGTCAGAGACAGATAACGTAGATGAAATTGAAGACAACATTGCTTACCGAGTATGGTTAAAGCAGGCCATGACAGCCACCAAGGACTTGAGAGACGAACAATATCAGAAATATATCTCAGAGGGAATGGAAGAAGAAGACGCTAAAGAAAAGGCTCACGTGAAACTACTGTGGGCCGTCAAACGCATTTTTTCGATCTTTACTCCAAGTTCTTGCAGCAGAACGTTAGCCTAGGAGAAGCAGGCATCAATCACGAGATCGTTTCTGATCTCAAGGAAAGATTAGAAAATGGCATGGAATTCCAGAAAGCCGTACAAAGAGTCTTAGCCAGGCATGGTCCACAATTTGATGGTTTATTCCAGTTCCCAGATGGAGGTGACGATGACGACGATGATGAAGAAACAGAGAGTGAGGATGTAGTCTACAACTAAAGGCACAGCACCACCTTGTCAACAACATAATCCAAGAACTTGAAAACTCCGTCAACATAAATGACAGATTGAACTCTATTATTTCCATCGTCAATATTCATACCAGCCACAGGTCTATACATGGATTGTGTTACAGCGAAGATATAAAAGCAATTATTTTGTCTACAACATACGTTTACTACATAACTTCGATTACTTTTACCTTTGTATCAAAATCTGCTTTGTGTATTATGTCTGGAATAAAAATGAATAATAATAACATATATTGTACAGTGTTCTATGTTATCACCATGTGGGTGAATGGAGTTGACCTGAAGCTAGTGCCATCTACTGGATTATATGTAATACAATTTGTGTGAGTCAGAAAGCCAATAAAGAGAGTCGTGTATGTGGGTCAAAATGAAAACTATGGAAGTATGAAGTAACCGATTGGAGCGAAGATGCAAAGATTAGTTTCTTTCATTCCTCGCTTTGTTCGAAAAATCAATAGTTTTTTTCGACCAAGACATCGTTAAGTAGTTTGCTTTCTACCATTTCGCAAAATAACCGATTGGAGCGAAGATACAAAGATAGTTATTGCATTCCTCGCTTTGTTAGAAAATCAAAGGTTGTTTTCGACCATGACATCTTGAATAGTTCGCTTTCTTTCATATATTATAATATAGATAGAAAAGAAGATGCAGTGAATAGTTCTTGCATTCTTTGCTTTCATTTTTCATTTACTTCACACAGAAAACCTCTCTTGCATTGTATAGGCATACTTCGTTCTTCTGGGTACTCCCATTTTTATCTTTTCTACTTTTTGTTTCAGGGCTTGACAAATCTTACAGGGATGACGCCCCTGTATCGCCGCGTATGAACACTGGTTGTGCAATAACTAAATTGCATATTCTGCATGAAAGAAAATTAATGTTTTATTTTGGGTAATATATTCTTGAAAAGATATACATGCTTTTTATTATAGAGTTGAGGTAGACTCAGTAGTCAGCACTCAGCATTTACTAATTGGGAGTGCACTGCTTAGATCTGTAAGTGTTTGAATATATAATCTTTTGTTATTCGCGTGATATCCATTCAAAACAGTGAGTTGTCTTGTCAATCCTATTCAACATGTTCAACAAACATTGGCTCTTCCGCTCTTGCAACAATCATATCAAGTATCCAAAGGTTATGTATCTTATAATCTCGCTCAAATTGTATATACTCCAAATAGATTTTCAAAAGAAACAGAATGCGCGTAAACGGTGTGAATAAAACAAATATAATATACTAAAGATAAATATGCTGTAAAAATATACTTTATTGGCAATGACTATATAAATATGACAACAATGCTCTTAAGTTCGTATCATTTTGGACGATAAGTTCTTATCTCTCTCTCTTTCATACAATACAAGTGAAACATGAATTCCAAGGTCCCATGTATCTTGTATACATCAACTATTTCAAGATGTAACAATTAATGTAAATGATAGCAATGCAGTTTAGGCCTGAGCAAATCCACGTAATAGCTCCAGTGGAATTTGTTTTAAAAAATTACAACGCGATTTCCCACTGTAGGTTGGAAACGAAGAGTTGTCGTATCATCAACTGTATCAAGCTGTCTTACGCATTACTACATGAAACAAAAATATAGGAACGATATAAACCATAGAGTTATTTCCGTTATTTGAGTATTTGACGATTCGTCAAAAAATAAAAAAACGCATCCGAAACTTTCACCATTACAATGAAAGTTTCAATTATTCCTTTACATATTGCAAGTAAACTTCAACATTTCTGTAAATAACATATATTGATATATCCATACACAATTAAGTTCACATGGTGGTATACTGCACATCCTATTTCAGACTGTGATATGCGTTGTGGTATGAATGTCTACCCATAGAACATGCAAAACGTTTACTAGTATACATGTAGTAACTAGTGACTATACTACTAGACCGATTTTTACTCAAACGGCTTTCCAATAGAGAAATAACAAGAGAACATTCACCTAAGAATAGAAATCCTCATTTTTGTTCTGATAAATATCAAGAGTATCAGTACAAAATGTAAACAGTGTCAGCATAAAATGTAATTTGAAATTAATAGAAATGTCAAAGAAAATCGGTTATTCAATCTGCTCAGATTAATGAATAATACTCTCACTACTGCTAAAGTTATATAATTGTTGGCCGTGTACTCCATTCACCGTCCAATTGAAATATAGGACCTATATATAATATAGGTTTTCCCGTCCAATTTCACCCGAGTTGCATTTAAATTAATGAAAGGACTTTCAAATTCGAAATATTTTGTCAACCCTCTGCACACATGGTTCATTTTCATTTTTTTCAGCATTTAATTCCGTTTTATATCATTCCTTTGAATTTGGTAGAAATTCCATTTAGGGAGAAATTCGTTCAAATTAATGGCCCAAAGTTGTCATTTAATTTCGCAACGACGAACTGATCGTTTAATTTCGCCCAAAATACCATTTTCAATTTCATTAATCGGCACACATATTTGCACTTTAAACGTCCAAATTCATATAACATGTTTCTGTGTTCATTTTTATATAACGTTATACTTTTTTCTCCAAACTTTACCATATCTTTCTATTTTTTCTGATCATTCAGTTAGAATAATTTTATTCCATTATGTTTGATAAAGACGGAATTCATGTAACACTTATAGCATGGAGCTAATAGCTCTATGCTTATAGGATATAGGATATGGTTGTGAACGGTTATTCTTTTAGTGATTAATGAGTGGGGCAGGGGCGGATCAAGGATTTCCCAAGGGGGGGGGGCATTTTCCCCAGGAATTTGAGGAGCAAAAAAAGGTTTTTAACCAAAGGGTAAGGGACGGTCCACGATTTTTTTTTAATTGTGGCTCTCAATGGGGGGGGGGGGGGGGCACGGACACGATTTGGCTGTGCCCCCCCTGGATCCGCCAGTGAGTGGGTGGGTGACCTATGCCAATGGTAGATATTTTTCTTCATCATCTTGTTCCTTTTTTATTTTACATGATTGTAAATTATATCGTTGTGGGGAAGGGATGGGAAACATGGTATTGACCACGATCTAGAGTTATGAAAGTGGAACAAAAAAGAGTTGTTGTTCCGATGATGGTTTTTCAGATGGATGATACATTTCAGTAAAATGGTAAACATCCAAGATAGAAGTAAAACCCGTTTCCATATTATCATTCAAAAGAAGTAAATTAAAAACAACGAAAAACACTGTGCATATCTTATAAGTGATTGCATATTAATGATTTTGAATTCCCAAACCTTCGCAAGGAGGATACCGACCCGAATTTGAAAACACTTCTTCAGCTATTTGAATTTGATCGTTCTTTATACTTGTTTAAATGAAATAACCATGAAATCGCGTGCCAATAGGATTAAATTGAATAAAGTATTTGGCTATTTGAATTTTGATCTCATAGGTCATTCAAATTAGTTGCAAATAGAACTATTACATCATTAAATCGTTTGAAGTTTTGACGAAATTGGACGGGAAAACCTATATTATATTCCACTTGTTAACATTATATTTTCCAATCCGTTTGGGATTAGTGGCTTAAGTGTTGCAAGCAATATAAAAACAACAGTTAAAGTCAGACGCTTCTCATACATTTGTCAAAGTGCAGAATGCTTCCCTTCATGCAAGAAGAATTCACAACTCTTATCCATATTTTGTTTCTTAGCCTTTGATAAACAAGAGCGACTTTTGTTAGGAATAGAGTTATGGAGTGCTCAGCTCGTGAAGCTCACGAATTACTCATTAAAATATTGACGAATTGCCTACGTGCCCCCTACTAAAACAAGTTACAGAAGTCGCTAGGACAGAACATAATTTTTGTCTCGCCTATAGCAGAGCGAGACAATAATTGGCGCCTTTTTTGACGACGGGGACGGCGTCAACACTGAAATCTTAACCAAAGTTAAGTTTTTGAAATGTCATAGTTCATGAAACTTGGAAACAAGGGTAATAAAGTATAGCAAAATATCCTGACTACGTTTGTTTAAGGTAACATGACCAAGGTCAAATGTAATTTAGGGTCAATGCAGGCCTGGCCGCCTGGGTCAATGAACTTAGAAAATGTTGGGAGAATCAACATCGAAATCTTACCAAAATTAATTTTTTGAAATGTCGACATGAATTAAATAGTTTATGGATCTACTAGTAATTCATGAAATTAAGACCAAAAACAATCAAATATCCATTTGTCATACGTTACGCGTTTCACTTGTTATACATCGTTAGAATCATCAATGACACAGGAAAGCCTCATCTTTCGAGAATGTTTTGAAGTTGTAGCTATTATCTTTAAATTGTTTTGTTAGTTGATGGTGGACTGCATGAAAGAAGCAGCAACCATCCCCTTTCACATCTAATATAATTCGAAGACCGAAAGTAGCGAGATTTTCCGTCAGACGTCTTCTGAAAAGTTCTGTTCCAGTACTCCTTTGAGTCCTCTCTGTTAATAAAAAGATTTTAAAATGTTTAATTGATAATTGCATGTCTTACATTATCAGAGGGACGACTGATTCAATGATGAGAAGGAGCTGAATCTCCCCTTTATCGTTTACTTTTATTTCATCAATGATTTCGAAGAGGTAAGGGACACGTCCGCTATGTTTTAATTTCTGATATTGTTAACGTTTGCTTGATATCTCAGTTTAAAATGTTTTATTATCACATTTTCGTCAGCCTGATTCATACCAATAAACAACGCAAACAACCCTTTGTTGTTAGCAAAATTAAAAACTAGAATCAGATATTCCAAAGCGTGTGTAAGATTAAAGCTAATCTCCCACATTAGATGTATTCAATTTAAAAAATACAATATAAAAAATGTACGTCGTATTATGAACTAGCAGATAGTCAGATACACCCGTGTATATTGAAACTTTTGGAAACCTACTTGATATCTACGCCACGAACGCAATGGAGACGGACGTGTAATTCGATTTCCGGTAATTCGATTTCCGGTAGTCAGATACACCCGTGTATCTGACAAGTTCGATGGTATAAGTAACATTGAGATGTTTTCTATCATGTAGTGTATATGATTATAAGGTGTTTTGAATTGGAAACATGCGCTAAATGTAAATATTTATTTTGATATCAATATATGAATTGAGTAATTTGAATTTATTTGGCGTTGTGTTTATGTTAATCATCAACCATAATCTTGAAATACAATGGATCTTAAGCTTGTATGTAGATTTAGTTGTATGTGAAATAATGTGTAGAGTTTATGGAGTTTTGAAACTTTTGGAAACCTACTTGATATCTACGCCACGAACGCAATGGAGACGGACGTGTAATTCGATTTCCGATAATCTTGCACTGCCTTATTTTTTACTTTCCTTTCGAATATAGCTCAGATCATGATTTTGTAGCACAAAACTGTCAATTAACGTCATCCTGAAACACTATACTCCGCATTGGTAATAGTTATATTGAATTTACCCATATATTTTAGCGGAATCCAACAACTTTTTGAAGCATTGCACATGGTAAAATGACCCACTACGAACTGCGTTCTCAATCAGGCTCAAAAGCGACCATGTCTGATAGCAGCGCCGCAACTGATACCGGTGCTTTGAATCCCGATGCCCTTGGATCGCTGGACAGGAATATACAAGCTTCGTTTTCCAAAGTATTCGACAAGTTGGATCACCTCTTTTCAGAGACCACAGCCATCAGAAAAAAAGTTAATGAAATTGAAGGGGCGGTTGCCTTCAATTCAGAAAAAGTAAAGGAAATAGAAAAGGAGATAATTCCTAAAGTGAAGGATGACCTTGAAACAAAAAATAACAGATTTACAGTCTAAAATTACGGGAATGGAGATCTACAATCGTAGAGCAAACCTCCTCTTCTACGGTATTCAAGAGATCAACAACGAAGATGTGAGTAAAGTCGTCCGCAGTACCATCGTCAACCTCGGAGTCGACGTAGACGAGGCCAATAATATGGCGTTTGTGAACGTCCATCGTCTTCCACGGCGTACACGGGTAAGCGACATCAATCAACCACAGGCACCTAATGCGATAATAGTGAAGTTTGTCTACATGGCTGACAGGAACAAAGTCTTAGCGGCCTACGAAAATGGTGATCGTCGACCGCGAGATCGTGATGCTTCTGCTGCTACTTCGGGAACCGCCCGACAGCGGGTCTCTGTTCGCACGGACCTTCCCCCGGAATTGAAGGCCAAGAGGGGCCATCTAGCCAATATCGCCTATAAAATGAGAAAGAAAGATGGAGTTTCTACCAAGATTGTACTTCAGAATACCACCGTTTGCCTGAAGTGGAAGCAAAAGGGCTCTACTAGATGGAATGAATATACTGAGTAGGAGAATGACGACCCTCGGTCGACGACTTCGATGATTCCTTATTCTCTTGAATTTTGTTACACCCGTCATGTCTATCATCTGCAACTTATGTTCTTTTATGATATATGAAAATTCAATGTATTTTACTCAGAAAAAAAAAATTGACAACTTGAAATATGAAATGAAACTGCAACCAACCTATGGTGCTGTCCGTAATACCTGATAGATTTTCTAACCTAGTGATTACCTGATGATTTTAGCATAAACATTTTTTAGACTACAAAATATCGGCCAACAATGAGAAATGTTCTATTGTTTGTCCAAAGCAGATCTTATCATTGTCAAACGCTCTTCTATTTGATTATATTACCCAGCAGGTATCTCTTTTGTATTCTACCTTTAATCAACAATATAAACATATTTTATTATCTACACATGAAAATTCATTTTAGCTTGCCCAAAAAGGCTAGTTGAATTAAAATATAACATGAATTTTAGAACCAAAGAATATTATGTGTGGTCAATGATTATACATGTAATGACATAGAAACATAATTATTCTTATTTCACTGAGTACCTCAGTTTTTCTTCACTGATTTTTTTTTCAAGTATATTTACAGCACATTCTTATATCGAATAAGGGCAAAAATATAAACAAGTAGTGCAACCAATCATGTGTGTTTTTATTAAGAATATTTGTTTGTACTAATATCCTTAGCAGACAGATTACAGAATAGTCACTTTGTAATAAATAAGATTATTACTTGACAGAGTCATGCATCATGAAAATTGTATATTGGAAGCCAAATCACATTTTCTGTTCAGGGTTTCGACAGTTCAGGGTTCTGAAAATAAGCCAAAATTATATATTTTTTTTCTGAAATCATGTTTTTACATTCAATTCATTTGGAAATCCATTTTTGCTTGCCCTGAAAAGCTAGTTGAATTGAAACATATAAAATTGAGAACCAAAGTATTATCATGTGTGGCCAATGATACTGACACAGATTTTTTCTTTATATCTCACTGAGTACCTCAGTTTTTCTTATTTAAGTTTTTTCATGTATATTTACACCATATTTGTATTGAATAAGGGTAAAATATAGTCATGTAGTGCGACAAATCATGTGCATGTGTTTATATTTGCTTGTTTTAATGTTCTCAGCAGACAGAGTACAGAATTCTTTTGCCATGGCTAGTCACTTTGTAGTAAATAAGAATAAATTAATTGACAGAGTCAACATGAAAATTATATAATGGAAGTCAAAATTTCAGTTTCTGTTCAGGGTTTTGACCGTTCAGGATTTTGACTATAAGCCAAAATCATTCATTTTTTTCAAAAATCATGTTTTTAAATTCAATTCATATGGAAATTCATTTTTTCCTTTCCCTGGAAAGCTAGTTGAATTGAAACATATAAAATTGAGAACCAAAGTATTACCAAGTGTGGTCAATGATACTGACATAGAAACAGATTATTTTTTCTTCATATTTCACTGAGTACCTCAGTTTTTCTTCATTTAATTTTTCTCAAGTATATTTGCTGCATATTTCTATTGAAATAAGGGCAAAATGTAATTATGTAGTGTAAAGCATGAGTGTTTTAATCAGAATATTTGCTTGTATTAATATTCTTAGCCGCAGACTAACTACAAATTCTATTGTCGTGGTTAGTCATTTTGTAGTAAATAAGAATAGATTAATTGACAGAGTCAACATGTAAATATATTGGAAGCCAAATTTACAGTTTCTGTTTAGGGTATTGGCAGTTCATGCAAAACTTTTAAGCAAGAACAAAAGGATTCACTTGTTATATTTTTATTGCAATTTGCGACTTGCAAAGTGTACAACCATTGCGGGGAAAAAACCTAAGCAGCATTTCATATGTATGTACAGTTATATCCTAGCTTCTAAAATTTTATTTATTTATTTTTCTGCATGCTTTGTGGTATTTCTAGATTAAGCTTAAGATTAAGCTTGTGATATCTTGAAATAAACACTGCCGTTTCTTCTTAGATAGAATGTACATTTCCTTTCTTTGGAATGTATCGATAGTTTATCCGAACACTTGCATGGTTGGTAAAGCGACTCATTGTATTCTCGTTTTTCTTTACCACTGTGCATTGCATGCCATTAAGACGAATTAAGCAAGTTGCTATAGGCTGTTCTTTTTTGTGGAAGCTTTATGTAAATTATAGTTTTCTATCTTGCGGTGCAAGTATGTAACCGGATGATATTCTGTCTCTTTTTGTAAAGTGGTATTGGCCAAATCAATGGCACGTATCTTGCTATTTGTTTTTACATTTGTAATGATCCACATACTTACATTCCAACCTGTTACGTTCTACAAAAAAGTTATGACATTTACAGAAAAAAGAATACGCTTTTCATTCGTTATGCAGACAAACTCTTTTACAAGTTACGTAACTCCTGTTGCCATTATCACATTGGTTGTTTGGTCTGATTCTATCGACATGATTTTCATAATGGTCACTCGGGCAATGCGTTTCCAACTGATGTTGTTCTATTTGATATTTAAATTCGATTTGAATTTTCTACTATCACCAAGATATGTCAATTACTGTTTGCCTTTCAGAGGCGACGTTTCTCTTCATGTGACATTTGCTCTCTCTAATGAGTAGTATCCATGACGTACCTAATGTTCGTCCCCATCTTCATGTAAATCCTGAACACATACAAAGTACAAATGCAACTGTTACGGATATTTATAATGAAAGGATGCCTGATCTAAATCTTACTTATGATACAAATGACTTATCGATAAAAACACGTCTTCTTATTATATATTGCCTCAGGATTTAAATTGTAAAAAATTAGAATCTTCAAATTTTTCAGCTCTACATTATAATATAAGAAGCTTATGTAAAAATTTTGACCCTTTTCAATTGTTTCTCAACTCACTGAATGAAGAAATATCTGTCGTAGGTTTATGCGAAACCTGGTTATCCGATCCACTTACTTCTCTTGTTCATTTGGATGATTATGCAATCGTTGTTAATAATAGAGTAAATAAACACGGTGGCGGCGTAGCTTTATATGTTAGAAATAATCTCCAATTTAAAGTAATAAATGATTTGACATGCATGACGGAAACAATCGAAAGCATTTTCATTGAAATTGAAATTGCATCAGGAAAAAATGTACTTGTTGGTGAAATTTATAGACCACCTAACGGTAACATAACTGATTTTACAGACGTATTATATTCTTTTTCTGATTCACCCTATTTTCAGAACAAACATTGCTTTATAATGGGTGATTTTAATATCGATCTGCTTCATTACCACGAAAAGCCAGCTTGCCAGGATTTTTTAGATACTATGATCTCAAATTCTTTTACTCCTTGCATCACTAAGCCAACTCGCATTTTTGGTGTTACTACGACGCTCATTGATAATGTTTTCACAAACATCCAGGGCTATTTAGACATGGGTATCATAGTATCTGATTTAACAGACCACTTCCCTGTATTTGTTTCTTCTCCCCACATATTTAATACTAAACAAAACTATTCAACATTTCGAGGTTCAAGAAGAATGTCAGAACAAAATACTAGACGTTTCATAGAATGCTTGTCTCATGTTGACTGGTCCACGGTACTAAATACAACTGACGCTAACCAAGCTTATGATGAATTTCTAAATATTATTCTACCTTTATTTGACCATTATTTTCCAGTAAGAACATTATCCAAATCAAATTATAAAAAAGTACCACGCTCTCCCTGGATCACACGGTCTCTACTTAAATCAATAAACAAGAAAAATAAACTATACTACAAATATAAATCTACAGGCACAGTTGAAGCCAAATCTAAATATTCAATTTATAGAAATACCCTAACATCAGTGCTGAGACAAGCAAAAAGAAACTATTTTTTCTCTTTATTTGAAACTCATAAAAAAGATACAAGGTCAACCTGGAAAGTGATAAATCAAGTTTTTAAGAAGGAAGGATCAAAAAAGAATATTAATAGGATCGTCGAACAAAACAAGGAAATTACAGATGATGCAGATATTGCCGAAGCATTCAATTCTTTTTTTGTAAACATTGGCCCAAATTTGGCTAATGCTATACCTAATACTAACAAAACCTTTCATTCTTTTTGCCAAACCGTAATCCTCGTACCATATTCTTTTCACCCGTTTCCGAACACGAAATTATAGAAATAGTTAAAAATCTACCGGCGAAAAAAAGTTCTGGTTATGATGGTATTTCTTATGATTTTCTCATTAAAATTATTCATGAAATTGTGATGCCCTTGACGCACGTATACAATCTTTCTCTACAGTGTGGCATTGTCCCTAATAAAATGAAGGTTGTTAAAGTTATACCTATCCATAAAAAAGGTTCAGAGGATGAATTGGGTAACTATCGCCCTATTTCACTCCTGACCACTTTCTCCAAGATTTTAGAAAAAACAGTTTATTCTCGTACAATAAAATTTCTTACGAATTGTAATATTTTTATCAACTCACAATTTGGCTTTCGTAAAAAGCATTCAACAGTTCATGCAATAATGTTATTAATCGATAAAGTTACCAAGGCAATTGATAACAAATCTCATGTTGCTGGTATTTTTCTGGACTTCTCCAAGGCCTTTGACACGATCAACCATGAAATACTTTTATACAAACTTTCTCATTATGGGATTCGTGGAAAGGCCTTGGAGTGGTTCAGAAGTTACCTTAAAAACAGAACTCAATTTGTAGTCATTAATAACTCCGATTCTGAAATACAGCACATTTCATGTGGCGTGCCTCAGGGTTCCCTTTTGGGTCCATTGTTATTTATTTTATACATCAATGATTTCCAAAACTCATCCTCTTTATTATCATTTCTTCTTTTCGCAGATGACACGAGCTTATTTTTTACACACAGCAATCCTCAAATCCTTCTTGAAAGACTAAATGTCGAATTATGCTCTGTGTGTGATTGGATACAAGTTAATGAATTATCCCTAAATTTTAAAAAGACACATTATATGGTTTTTAGTAACTCACTACACTCATTGCCAGGTCTTGTTTATATGAATGGTAATGTTTTAGAACAAATTGAATCAACAAAATTTCTTGGTATCTTTATTGATTGTAAATTATCATGGAAAGTTCACATTGATCACCTTTGTAAATTGCTCTCAAGAAATCTTGGAGTCATTAATAAACTTAAACCTCATTTTCCGCATCACATTTTGAAATTATTGTATTCTACTTTATTGTTACCATATCTGAATAATGGAATTTTAGCCTGGGGAAATGCCTCTAAGACAAAACTTGAATCCATACTTAAAATTCAAAAAAGAGCCGTGAGAATATTTTTTTCTTCTGACTTTCTGGCTCATACTAATCCGTTATTTTATTCAAACAAGTTATTGAAAGTAACCGATTTATATTATTATTTTGTTGGTATATTTATGTATCAACTAAATAAACAGGAATTACCGAGTGTATTCTCTGATTTGCTTGTTCAAAATCATGAAATCCATTCCTACCCAACTCGACAAGTACACAATTTCCACATTTGCCCAGTGCGCACTGTTCTTGCCCTTAAATCATTTGCTTTTACAGGGCCTTCCTTTTGGAATAATTTAGACTCCCATATAATTCAGGCGCCCTCTTTATATTCTTTTAAATGTAGGCTGAAAATATTTCTTTTACAATCTTACGCTAGTGTATAAGCGCCTTGCTCGAGTGACTATCATATATAACTCTTTATAATGTATTGATAATTTTTTATTTGATTTATCTCGCTTCATTGCGTTAGGAGTTTTTAATCCTTGAGTATTTTCTTCTGGGAACCTATATGTCTACAAGCTTTGCTTTTTAATAGGTTCCTCATATTTCACGTAATTGTATTGCCTTGTTAAATACTACAACTATGTATTTTTTGTCATGTTTTCATAATTATGTTCAAGATGTATGTTTTTGTGGAATATGAAACAATAAATCGAAAATCAAATCAAATCAAATCAAAGTATATCTAATTTAGTTGATTTGGGATTGTGGGGGCCTAACTTAAAAATAACATTACCTGCCGTTGATACGGCGTGCTAAGAATTTTTCTTTAGTGTTTGAGATCTACTTGACGCCCCCTCCCCGTAGGGATAGTAATTTTTAGTTTGCTTGTGAAAGAAATATGCACCAGTCGGTGACAGGCCGTTTTCTTTGGGGATTTCTCATTTAACAGTATTTTACCTAGACCAATTGAGAGTTCCCTCATTAACTGGTTCACATGCTTTCCAAAGTACAAAATTAATGAAGTTAACTTTCTGCCGGTTCATCAGTTTGTACAGGGGCCGCGGAACGGTTTTCAAAGTGGAGGGGGGGGGGGCTGCTGACCATGCAAAAAATCACATTCATAATATTATGGTAATTTTTACGTTTTTGCACACGGTTTTGACAAAAGTGGGGAGGGCCTGAGGCCCCCAAACCCCTGCTTCCTCGGCCCCTGTTCTATCCATGGAATTACCCGACTAGCTGACTGCAAACTGCATGATTTTGCAGTGTACAAAGAAAACGTCGAATCCAATATCGTTTGGAAAATGACCACAAAAGCCGTTATAGAAATAGATTACTTGAATCTGTGAAATCAAGTCCAAAATGTTTGTATGCATGTTTGTATTATGTATGTAAGTGTAATGGTAATTATACATCAATAGAAATGTTTTGACCTTGTGGGCAAATAACGGCTCTTTTTTTTTTTTGGGGGGGGGTTGATATTCGGTTGGCAAGCAAAATCCACAGAGTGACACACGAAATGTTGACGTGCGCACAAAATGTGCCAGTCCAGTCTTTCTTTTTGGTAAATGTCAAATATCATAGAGTCTATGACAACTATTGTATGAGAAGGCCCCAAAGCAGGGTAGGAAATACACTGGAACTCAGCTCTAAGGCCAATTTTTTAGCTCCCCATATGAAATAAATAAATCTAGCCTCTAAATAAAAAAATAGCCGTCAGTCAATTATCCTCATAGCCTAGGGTTCAATGTATAACATACTGACATCACTAAGGTCGAAATACATTCGTGACTATGGTGGTCAACTGGTCATGAGATTTGAGCCATGATTCAAAGGAAACAAATATTCAATTTGGCATAACTGAACATTTTTTGCCGTGAAATGTTTCTTTTCCAACAATTCATCGAATAGGTAGGGAATCAACTATGTTTCATGCAACTTTTTCTCGACCGTGCGTCATTCATATTTTACGAAGAGGGTCTCATAATTATGAAAAAAAGAAGAAATGGATGTTTCAGTTATGAACTTTGATTTCCGAATAGATAGCAGTAAAAGCTAGAAAATTCGTAAAATTGCTCGTCCAAACGAAAATTTGGTAACACCATTTCCATTGTTCTAACTCAGTCATGCATGTTTTATGACCATTGATATGGTCTTTAAATGACAGAAAGAAATCATATATTTCGATTTATACATCACATGAGGAAAAATTATGATTATGGCAGCAAAAACTTTCACCGAATTACGGTTTCGTTTTTTCTGGGGATTCACTATATTCTAACTTCTCAATGAGACATCAAATTATCAATCGATATATGTTCATGTTTCACCATGTGTTCCTACCTCTCAAATTTGGGCGGAGGTACTTGTCTAGGGAGCCAGCTTGCTTTAGCCTCTCCGCTTTTCTTTTTCGATTTTCGCAACCTGAAGATTTTTTGCTGGCCATGATACTTGAGAACTTTGTAGTTGGGCGTGGTCGCCTGGGCGCCATGAGTTGCAGACTGGCGAGTTTGAATTCGCTCCTTGCCCGCTTTCCAGACCATAATGCGCATGCTCGTAACTTCGAGAATTTCTCGGAAATCTCTTCGGGACGGAATGTATGAATGCGGAAATAATGACACGAATTCTTGTAATGTGATCGAGGCGGTCTGATACGGTTATTATCAATTTCCACTTTCCAAATAACTATGGAGCCGCAAGTTATCCCGACCTACAACTAGCTACAACTAGCTACACGGCGCGCCGTGTAGCGGCGGGTCATTGCTTGCTTGTTATTGGTGTTGAACGTGACGATGTTAACATGTGCTTTGTAACCTATGCAATTATAGGTATATGGCTTAAAAAGAATGCAACTTGTATAACGAATAGCAATTTGGCGCCCCTAGTTCGAACATTCAATCGGCGCTCCCCGATGTCGAACATAAATTTTGCGCCCCTACGTCGAACATCAATTCGGTGCAACCCCCCCTACGTCGAACATCTATTTGGCCTCCCTAGGTCGAACATCAATTTGGCGCCCCCAATTGGAACATCAAATTGGCGCCCCTAGTTCGAATATCAATTCAGCGCCCCCTAGTTCAAACATCAATGTGGTGCCCCTAGTTCGAACATCAATTCGGCGCCCCCCTAGTTCGAGTAACAATTCGGCGCCCCTACATGTAGGTCGATCATCAATACCCCCCCCCCGTTCGAATATCATTTCGCCCCCCCAGCTCGAGTATCAATTTGGCGCCCCCCTAGTTCGAACATCAATTCGGTGCCCCCCTAGTTTGAGTATCAGTTTGGCGCCCCCCTAGCTCGAACATCGATTCGCCCCCCCCCCCAGTTCGAGTATCAATTTGGCGCCCCCAGTTCGAACATCATTTTAACATCCCTTCGAACATCATTTCGGCGCTCGAATATCAATTCGGCGCCCCTACATGTAGGTCCAACATCAATTTGGCGCCCCATAGTTCGATTATCAATTTGGCGCCCCCTAGTTCCAACATCAATTCTGAGCCCCCCTAGTTCGAGTATCAATTTGGCGCCCCCCTAGTTCGTACATCAAGTTGGCGCCCCAACATCGAACATCAATTCGCCCCCCCCCGTTCGAACATCAATTCGGCCCCCAATTCGAACATCATTTTGACATTCCTTCAAACATCATTTCGGCGCCCTTTTGGTTCGAACATCATTTTCTTTCCTGCTCTTCCTCTTTTTTCTTTGTTTTCTCCTCTTCTTCCTCTCCTTCCTTCCCCCTCTTCCTCTCTCTTTTCCCCTTTCTCTCTCTTCTCTTCTTTCCTCCTTCCTCTCTCTTTTTTCTCCTTTTCCTTTCCCCCTCTCCCCTTTCCTCTTTTCTTTCCCTCCTTTTCCTCTCTCTTTTTTCTTCCCTTCTTCCCCTTCTTCCTTTCTTCTTTTCTTTCCCCTCTTCCCCTCTTTTTTGTCTTTCTTTCCCTCTTCTTTTTTTTGCCAAGGGGGGGGGGGGGGGGGGCAAGGCCCCCTCGGCCCCCCCGTGGATCCGCGCCTGCATGTATTTAGTATTTTCTTTCATATTCTTTATCCATTAATATTTCATTACATAGTGCCCAACAATGCATTCCGTGAAGTGGGAGGGGGGGTGTCGAATACTCATTAAAATGCGTACCAATATGTGGAGTTGTTCTTCTGTAAGTACAAGCGTGTGATATTTTGATTCCCTTTAAAGCTTATACATTCACAAAGAAAATAAAACGATTTTGATTCGAACAAACAAATCAGAATATATCATAAATATCAATATAAATAAACGAATTAAGATAATGTATTAACATTGAATCCAACGATATTATATATTATTTTTTTGAACGGTTTTTATTTAGTATAACCATCTCATACACATATTACAAAACAAGTTTAACAACCATATAAAATAACAATGTACAGTATGGATAGGTTACATTTTGATTAAAAAATGCATATAAAAACAAAGGGAAAAGAAAAGAAACATAGAGAAGCAATACAGGTCTGTTCGTCTACATTACCCAAAATCTAATAGACTCCATTTAAAAAAAAACTATACATAGTAGAATCCCCATAAGCAATACACTTTTCTGTTTGGTACAGTTGTTTTAATTTACTGGTAAACAAGTCAAAACAAGGAAGGATATTAATATATCTACACAGATATGAAGTTTTCTTTGCTACAATAAGGCAATAATTCAATAACACATCTTGCTTGTTTTTAATTCCGAATAAAATCTCTTCATCCTTTACGTGGATAATTTCTTTTTTAAATTTAGTATGCCACCATCTTAGAAATCCATTCCAAAAATCTCGAGTATGCGAACATTCTACCAACAGGTGTTCAATTGTTCCCTGTTCTTGTTTACAAAAAGAACACATCGCATTATCTACAACTTTAATTTTCTTTAATTTTGCATTTACAAGTAGGCATCTTGTATTTATTTTATATTGAAATATTCTTGTTCTTGTATA
Organism: Lytechinus pictus; assembly: GCF_037042905.1. Taxonomy (NCBI): domain Eukaryota; kingdom Metazoa; phylum Echinodermata; class Echinoidea; order Temnopleuroida; family Toxopneustidae; genus Lytechinus; species Lytechinus pictus. The sequence goes on from NC_087261.1 coordinate 31,343,200, forward strand.
TGGAATAACTTTAAAAGGCAAACTCGTAAATAAAACTAAAATCATCTTCAACGATATAATATTTGCAATGGAGTCTCTATCTATAAATCTTATATGAATGTCATGTTATTTTTTAGTCCAAGTTTAGTGGAGACGAAAGGCAATTAGACCGTAGCTGATCGTAGATATTATTAACCTCACATGGCGTGAGTCTATGCAAGATGTTGACCAACTGCTTGTATAAAACCAATGGAATAAGAGCGATTGCCGCTGAGCAGAATTGGCAATGTTGTTATCAATGCACTAGACGTGGACATCGATCCCATCTACATCCTCGTACTCATTATCCATTGATAAACCTTCATGCATGTCACTGATGGATTGATTCTCAAGAATGAAATAAGTAGGGTCAGGATTTTCTGACAACTGACATCCTTGGGTGATGGCAACAACATCATCAATATATGCATACTCATTTCCTTGATCGAGGAAGACTTCATCTTCAACTCGACGAGAATCAATAGTGTCGTAGAAGATGGCGTCATATGTTGTTTCGTCCGGATCAGAACTTTCGTCCAAACTGGTTGGCGGTACATAAGGTATGTAAAGTTCATTGATTTCTAAGCCATCATCGTCTACATCTGATAGTTCTGGAGATGCAGGTTTTGATCTGGGTCTGAAAACAAGCAAAATAGCAGGTAGTACATAACGTTGCATACATTCTAGAGATCAAGCTGTATAAGGTCAATTTTAGAGGTTATAGCGCTATATGCCATTCATACGGTATCATTACTTTTATCCATTATGTCCATTTAAAACGTGTTGACATTTCACTTACCCTCGATACATGAATACTCTTCAACGACATTAAATTATTAAGCATGATGTTTAATAGCATTGATAACAAAATCACATTTTATCATGATTATCATGTCTGTTAAATGGATGCTCAGCGTAATTGAAAATACATCAAAACTCAAGCAGTGTTTTTATTAATACTTCATTAGCCTTATGTCCAAGTTTTATAAACTAGGTCCATATACTTTCTATTGTATGACGATATTTCAAGAACTTAACATGAGGTAAAGATTTCAGTGTTGATTCCCCCAACATTGTATAAGTCCATTGACCTCTGTAATGTGACCTGAAAATTTGATTTGATTTTATTTTATTTCAGCATTTTTCCAACAGAAATAATTAACAAACATAATGTACAACATAAAGAAAAAAATAGTGATACATTTCTTTTTACAAAAAAAAAAATACAAATAATCATTCATTTGCAAAAATGTATATAGATAGTATTAGTTTGCAATATTATAAGTTGTACTTTGTTGAGTAGACAAAAAAAAATGCTGAAGACCGCTACCATAAGCAGTGCTTGACTAGGGTAGCGGCCTCAAAACGTATTAGCGAAATAGACAAAAAAAGAACGAAGTACAAATCAAGCATTGACTTAAATTAATTATAAACAGATATTATTAATACGATATTTACATGCAAGAACCTTGTATGCCTGATATTATGTGCACATTTGACGTATTTGCATGTGTTTGTGCATGTGCAAACGTGTGCGCGTGTGCAAATGTATATTTAAAATTGTATGTGTATGTATAAGTGTGTGTGTGTGTGTTGAGAGTGGGCGTGTGTGTATGTGTGTCGGTATATGAGGGTGTGGGGTAGTATTAATTAGGAATTATTGAATGGTTCCAGGATACAGCTTGAAATGATAGAAAAGTTTGATACTATGACTTAACTTTTTTCATTTTCTGATGTAACAGTTTATGAGATCAGATAGAAATTAAAAATTTACCAAGAAAATTGAAAATTGACCAAGACCCGTAGAACTCCTTTTATATATATGCATAAATTATTCAGAATTGTATTTGCGTGTCATAAATGTTTTAAAGGATGATTTGAATGAGTTAAGAGAGGGACATTGTTTTAAGTATTGTGGTAAGGAATTCCAGGTATCTGGTCCATGATGGCGAACTGATTTTTGAGCAAGAATAAGTTTGAGGTTGTGTAGATGATAATCAGAAGAGTGGCGAGTTGGTTATGCATGTATATTTGAATTTAAATTGAATAGATTTTGGAATAATGATGGAAGATTATTGTAAGTGTATCTAAACATAAATATACCTGTTTGTAGAGTGTGAATATCCTGTATTTTAAGTGCATTTAAACGCTGAAATAGAGGTTCTGTGTGGGAAATATAATGCGAATGAGTAACGTTACGAATTGCTCGTTTTTGGAGAAGTAGAAGAGAGTTTATTTTCGTTATACTACAGTTACCCCATACAATATTGCAATACATCATATGTGAAAGTACTAGGGAGTTGTATAGAACCAATAATGATTTTTCAGAAAGAAAGTCTTTTAATTTGTAAATTATTCCTACGTTTCTTGATATAGATGTATGTACATTGTGTATGTGTTCATTCCACGTTAGATTTGAGTCAATTGTTACTCCCAAGAATTTGGTGCTTTTCAGTAAGAGGTAAACCGTCAATTGATAAATTGGGAGCTGGTAAGTGTGGATTAGCTTCTCGAAAGTGTATAAAATTGGTTTTGCTTATGTTAAGTGAAAGTTTGTTTGTTTTAAACCATTGGGATATTTTAGAGAGTTCTGAATTAAGAATATGAGTTAGAGTATCTAAATTAGCATGGGAATAGAAAATACTGGTATCGTCGGCAAAAATTATGAAATTTAGAATTGGGGATGAATTTATGATATCATTAATATAGATAATAAAAAGTAGGGGTCCCAGAATTGATCCCTGTGGTACGCCGCACTTGATATTTTGTTTTTGTGAGTTTTGAGGTTGGAAATGTACGTATTGTTGTCGATTATGTAAATAGTCTTCAAACCAGGATAGTGCTTGTCCCCTTATTCCATATGACTTTAATTTATGAATTAATATTTTGTGGTCGATTGTATCGAAAGCTTTCGAAAGATCCATGTAAATTCCAATCGAATGTTCCTTTCTGGTGAAAGCTTCAATAATTTTGTCGTACATATATAATAAGGCATAATCTGTTGAGTGTCCTTCTCTAAAACCGAACTGATTAGGAATAAAAATATCATTGTTTTTCAGAAAAGTAAAGAGTCGTTTATAAATAATTTTTCAATAATTTTAGATATTGATGGTAGTAAAGATATGGGCCTGTAATTGCTGATTAAGGAGAAATCTTCTTTTTTATAAATTGGTATTACTTTTGCGAGTTTCAGGGAATCCGGGCATTTGCCTGTTGAAAGAGAGAGATTAAATATATTGGATAGTGGATGAGCAATGTAATGAATAATTTGTTTAAGCAAATAAACACTAATTCCGTCATGCCCACAAGACTTGCTAGATTTCAGTTGTTGAACAATACTAATTATTTCAAGTTCATTAGTTGGTCTTAAAAAGAGTGAGTTTTCACATGCTGGAGATAGGAATTTAGTGAAATGTGAATCATTTACATGAATGTTTGAGGCCAGATTGGGACCTACATTAGTGAAATAATCATTGAATGCATTTGAAATTGTTTCTGGGTTAGTAATTTCTTGACCATCAACATTAAAACTATTTGCAATATCATGTTTTTTCTTACCTAAGAGATCGTTGACAGTTTTCCATAAAAAAGTAACATTATTTGCGTTTTCCTCTATATTTTTTTAATAGTACAGTTTTCGAAATAGACGAATAATGGATGTCAATTTATTTCTATATTTTTTGTATTTGTCAAATTTTACCTTACATTGAGTTTTTAGAGCTTGCTTATAAAGTTTATTCCGTGTTGATATTGATCGTTTAATGCCCTTTGTGATCCATGGTTGTTTATTCTTTTTAAGGACCTTATCTTTTACAAGAGGTATGTTTTTGTTATAATAATGTAAGAATTTTTGAATAAATATTTCATAAGCAACATCGGCGTTAGTTTCGTTCAATACTTCATTCCAATCTTCTTCAGCTAAATCAGTTTTTAGTGCATCGATGTTGCGTTGGGTTTCTTTTCTGTGCATTTCTTTTTTGTTTTTATTTGTATGTTGTTGAATTTTAGCTTGATTAGAAATAACAAATATAGGTAAATGGTCCGAAATGTCAGAATAAATTATGCCATTTATGAAGTTTTTGTTAGTTACATTTGAAATGATATTGTCAATGAGGGTTTTAGACGTACTTGATATTCGTGTCGGATTACTAATATGCGGGTGGAAAGAGTATGAAAGCAATGAGCTAATAAATTTTAGAGTGTAATTATTGTCAGTATTAATAAGATTAATGTTATAATCTCCCATTATGTAAATGTCTTTATTTTCCCGAGAAATAAAACTAAGACATTGATCGAGCTTATCTAAAAACAAATCAATGTCACAATTTGGGGGTCTGTACACATTACCTACGATTATGTTTTTATTTTTACTATTTAAAATTTCAATGAAAATATCCTCCATGCCTTGGATATGTATATCTGCCCTTACTTTAAAATGTATATCATTGCGCGTGTACAAGGCAACGCCACCCCCTTTACCATGCTCACGGTCAGAACGAATCATTTGATAATTATCAATGTTAAATAGAGGTGGTGAGTTTTTGTGCAGCCAAGTTTCTCATATACCGATAATAGAGAAGGGGTAATTGTTAATATTGGAAAGGAGTAATTCAATCGAATCAAATGATTTATTTAAACTTCTAGCGTTGATGTGCAAAAAACCTAAAGAATGACTAGACAAAATATGATTTTGGTCACTAGCAATGCTGTTAAAAGATGTGTTGGTTTCGGTTGTAGTAACAGAATCATTCGGTGAAACGTTGAATTTATTATTAAAATCTTCTATTGTGAAATATTTACTTTCTGAGTCTATCATGTCTTGGTCATTCATGCTTTCGTCACGGGGTATTATTTAGACTTTTTGAATGAAACCGTATTGTGGATGAAGAACTGTGTTGTGAACTGAGGGTAGGTGTGTGTGAGTGTGTGTGTTTGTGCGCGCGCGCGCGCGCACGCGTGTATGTGTATATGTTGTGGTTGGTAGATTGTGACGGGTTGTGCGAGTGCGGGAGTGAATGTGTGTGCGCACGGGTAATAACAGGGGAACATACTTGCATGGAGTGATATGATGCATGACATGAAAAACAAGCGGCTTGGGCACGATAGAATACCATGTCCAACTGAGATGCTCCTTAAGTGGATTTTTGTAACTTGCGATAGGAAAAAAAACAAAAAACTCTACTTAGCTTAGAAATACAAATTGTTAAGGACGATTGGTAAGCACCGAGTGACAGTGGCAGACCGCGACCCGGAGGAGACAAAGCACCGGAGGGGCACAGCATTGTTCACAAACAATACAGTGCCCCTCCAATGCCCCGTCTCCTCCGGGTCAGGGTCCGCCACTGCCGAGTGAATTAATTCAAATAAGTATGATAAAATTTATGTTTACGACAGTCTATCCTCTCCGCCAATGTGTATCGTGTTTTGTTGGAATATGGAAAAAAACAAAAGTTGCCAGGCATTTTTATTTTTGTATAGGTTTGGTTTCAGAATCTATACATATTAAGCATAATTATAACATGGTCAAAGAGGATTTGGTGGAGAAGTTAGAATTGATAAAACTCTGGAATTGTTTCCTTTGGCTAGTATTCGTTTAGAGACTCATGTAACAATACGAGAACACGCTCGAAACGCTTAACAAAATGAAACATTTGATGTGGTTATGCCTCTTAAAACGAAAAATGATCGTTACTGTAAATACAAAGAACAGTCTTGGTAGGGCTTGTATTATAATACATCTCCACATGGATGGAATACCGGAGCCTGCATGAAGCACTGAACGCTAAATTACTAAATTAAGTGTCTCCACTCTGATAAGCAGAAAGAATGGAAAGCGTTTCACACCTCATGGCAATCTTGCTGATTTGTGAAAGGGTATACAGAGCATGTCTTTATCAAATGGCTAGTACGGATCTGGCTAAGTTTGTTTAACAAGGTATTATCCTTATTTTGAATAAAGTAAATATCCCAATTGTTGATTACATTTATACTTGTAGTTATGCGACACTAGTTAACAAATGCAAGTAATCGTGAGATTAATAGGGTTTCTTATAGCCATCGTTCTGTATTTAGTATTAGCATGTCACATATCTTCTTTTTTTTTTTGGGGGGGGGGGGGTGCTCCATAAATAGAAGTATCAGCTTCTTCTCTCCTGTAAGCGGATAGACACTTAAAAAAGTACATTATGTTATGAAATATGGCTTTATGATATAATATATATAGAATTTGGTTATATGTTTGTTTTATACCGGTGTATAACCGGGATCAGGTATAAAGGAAAATCATTTCAGGTAAGTATACATGATGCATAAATCCATTCACAAATCCGTGATTCTTAATATTTAATATCGATTAAATGAGATTATAAAACACGTGGAGTATAAGGCGATAGGCCTACTGAGTAGAAACTGAGAAGACATTAATAATCTTTTGTTTACATTTCCTGTACAGTTGGGTAAGCAAATGATTGAATAAGCATCACAGGATGTCCGTTTCTCTTATTGAACGAATATAAGGCAAAACAGAATTGCCTATCAGACAATGGAAATCAGCATTGAAACGCTATAAAGCATAGTATTGTTGTACAACAATTTGGAGTGGAATTCACGTTCATTTAGTTGGTTGCCTGATTTAATTGGTCCAGTATAGAAAACAGAATTGCATATCACAACAATGTAAAACATCGAAACGCTATAAAGCACAGTATTGTTGTACAATAATTTGGAGCGGAATTCACGGTGGTTGCATGATTAATGTTAGATTGAAGTTACGGACTAGTACATCTGTCCGTATATCTAATCGTTAGTCATGCTGGGAAGAAGGGAGAAAATGCATGTTTTTAGCGTATACTTTCCAGTGCATAATCACATACAATACCGGGCGTTTCAATCACATTTGAATGCAATATATAGTTTGTCATGATCCAACCACAATGAGAAAACAAATGGTATAGCATACACAATCTGGAGTAGATATGAAGTAAATACAAAGTGTTCATGAATAAGTACAGCGGTGGGTATTCAATCATTTTCAAGTTCAATGCGCAAAATGTTTATTTTTTGGACTCATTTCCATTCAAACTGAGATTGATGACGCGTATCATTGGCAGGTTGGAATTCACTGATTTCTCATTGTGGCTTTTTCATAGATTGTTGGTATAGGCTTTACGTGCATGGGCGTCCACAAAAGAAATTCCACAATATTAGCAATTCATTAGTGATTCAAATACTCTACTGGATAGTATACTAGATAGTATTAAATAGGAACAATACAAGCATTAGGACACGACTTATTTAAAGGTATGCTGCAGTTCAAAATAAGCAAGGTAGCCCTACCATGATCAAGCAAGATGTTGAGTACTATTTGATTACCCTTATGTCCAAGTCTCATGAATTAAAAAAAAAACGTAACCTTAGGTTAATATTTCCATGTTGACGTCACCGCCACTGCCGCCGTCGGAAAAGCGGCGCCTACAGTCTCGCTCTGCAGCTATGCAGGCGAGACATAAACAAATTAAAACAAAAAATGACAAGACCCCCCAAAAACCAAACACACATATACTTCCACACATCCCAATACAAATCACCCACACTCACACCCTCATTTCTAGTTCGAGTGCAATTCGTCCAGTTTATTCGATATTTTTAGCACAAGCTCAAAAGGTCACAAAAATCACGTGCAAGTTTACTATAAAGTCCCTTTTCAAGCAAATTTCAAGCAAAACTGAGAACAAAAATCAAAATCACACCTTTGATTAAGATGACCACCGAATGATCATGATCAAGTTAAATTTGGTCGTTAAGTAATTTGCACGTTATCTTATATTTAAAAAATAAGACAATATAAATCGTATTGTAGGTCTACCAGATCTTACTGAAGCTAGTGCCACACATTCCACTTGGGTAGCGTACTGAAGTAGGTTGTAGTGCAGGGGGAGGGGGGGGGGCGTTAACATGGCTATTCGATCTTACTAATCTAAAATTAATTTGTGATTTTGTTTTAAGGCTGTTGAATTATGTGCGTAGAGTACCGTACAATCTACTTCAAATCTCAGTCGTACAGCTGAGAAAATCATGACATGAAACCATTATACATGTTATATCAAGTTGGTTACAGTATTTTCGAAGCACGCTGTTTAAGCCTGTCACTCTAACAACTACTGTTTAAACTTTTTAAACAAGTTGTTTAAAAGTTTTAACAATGACAAAAAGTTTAAACATGTTGTTAGAGAAACAGGCTTAAACAACGTGCTATTTTTTTTTACTGTGTGATAAGAAATGAATACTTCAAAATTATATGATCTGAAAAATGTCTTACCTCTTTTTTCGGCGCATGCATATCACCATCACAGCCACGGCTATGACGAGTCCACATACAAGACCAATTAGAATAGAACCGAAATTTGATTCATCTGTAGATAATTTGATAAATAAAATCATATACAAATCAAGTGAGTTAAACCTATGGATTTGGTTAAACAAGAATAATATAAACTGATCGTAAAAGTGTGGATAAGTAGGCCAGACTTACTGTTGGTTTAAAATCGATGATCTAATAATTTTGTTCTCAAATCTAAGAAAACAAAAAATATGAGATGCATTGGAGGCACTTATGAATAAGTGTTTCTGATGCATTTCGTACACAGCAAAAACTGTGGTGTTAACCGGTATACATAGAGGACCATGTCAGTTATTTTACACTTGTGTTAAATTGACAGTCTAAAGGTCTAAAAGTAACACCTGAGGTGTTGTAATAACCACTGTAGGTGTTGAAATACGATCACTGGAGTGAAATATCTGCATGGTGTAATTCTCTATGTATACCATACATCACCACGTTATTGCTGCGTATTCCTCTCCTCCCATGTAAATCATTTTACTCATGATCCTTTACACCTTCTTGTCCCATGAAGTGGGCGATGAAATAATCTTATTATACCACGTGGCTCCGAATTGGATAACAGGGGAGTGTTTCATCAACATTTGTGGCTGAGAGGCACTGTTACTATGGTAACTGTCGGATAAAACAGGACTTGTCAGATAAAACGTCCGACAAGTCCTTTCATGAAACGCTCCCCAGAAATATTCCAAGAGTTAGGGACAATATATTTGCACGAATTGGCGGAATGGTTCCAGTCAGTTTTTGTTAGGTATCAAAATAATCCGATCCTTTCATAAAAGATAAGAGCAGATAGATAATCATTTGAACGAATCGGGCCATAAGCAATTATGGTTGTTCAAAAGTTGTGAAAAAATATGATATCTATATTATCAATACTAGATGAGGATTTCCAGTTCCTCCATTTGCTCAAATAATCTGCATAGCTGAAATTTAATCCCCCGCAAAAGTTTTAAGATCACGCTCTTCTCTTTCAAAGCATTATTAACTTTAATGAGTGTACTAAACAGATACCAACCCAAAAAGTTATCTTCTCCAGCTGTTGTCAACACTTCTGTCGCAGACGTAGTAGTATGATAGCTTGTAGGAGAGGTCTTAGAGCTAGTTTTAGGAGTATGTCTAGTTGAAATACCATTATATATGGGACTATTTGAAGAATGAGTTGGAGCGGAGGTAGTTGAATAACTTGTAGGACTTGGTGTAAGTGGCGTTGTTGGCGAACTTTTTATTAGTGTCGTGGTTGGCGAAAGTGTTGTAAGTGTCGTGGTTGGTGAACTGGTTGTAAGTGTCGTGGTTGGCGAACTGGATGGGAAATCTACACATGGAAATAAAGAGAACATTGGAATAATCAGGATTTGACTTGCATAGCAATCAGGTCCCATACCTATTTGTGTTCCATTAATAATTATTTTGCATTGAGTAAATCTATGGAAACATTTTATTCGGAACATTAAACAGAAATTTGATCATTAATAATGGTAGCACATATTCCTCAGAGTAAATACAGACAACATATTAACATTACAAAAGAGAACCATACGGATTTGTTCTGGGTCTAGATATTTTGATCTTACTGATCCTGTATATTGTAGGCTTAAAATATAAAAAATTGTTGGTTTTCTATATCATCAATTGAAGGTTTTATGTATTGCTTGAATAAAAAAAAGTTATCTATTATATCATTTTGGTATGAATTTACTTTGAATATAGCTATAACCTACTAGTACCAGACATTTGTTTGATTTCCATTATTTTGTTCACTCCGAGAAGTGCTCTAGCTCATAAATCAATTAGATACGTAGGACATAACATTTAATTATAACTTGCTACCTTTATACGTACGGATTTCAGCAGTATAAAGGCTATAATAGCAGATTTGGTTCTTTCAAAACTATCAGTGATGCTTCTTATAATGACTTTAAAAATTGCTTAGTTGCATGATTATATATGCATTTGATTTTTTATATTTATTTCCTTATCATAGTATACTTATAGGGATATGATTTAATTCTATTTATTTTTACAACTTAGTTTCTGTTTCTGTTGTACTATATATTGAACACTTAATTTCAAGCTGTGGATTACATCTACTGCAATATTTTAATAATGTTCATACTATCAACTCTAATACTATTACTTCTCCTTTTGTAAAACCACTGCAACCATTTCTTCTTCTTTTAACCGTCTCTTTCTTCTCTTTGTTTTTGAATTTCATATTCATTCAGTCTCCTACTGTTATTTCTTTTACAACTACAGTGTGTATCAAAAAAAATTACACTTTGAAAAAGCCCTTTGAATTAAAAAATATACAACATGTGAGTAATTTTTTGTCTCACCTGCATAGCAGAGTGAGACTATAGGCGCCGCTTTTCCGACGGCGGCGGCGACGGCGACGGCGGCGGCGGCGTCAACACCAAATCTTAACCTGAGGTTAAGTTTTTGAAATGACAGCATAACTTAGAAAGTATATGGACCTAGTTCATGAAACTTATACATAAGGTTAATCAAGTATCACTGAACATCCTGCATGAGTTTCACGTCACATGACCAAGGTCAAAGGTCATTTAGGGTCAATGAACTTTGGCCGAATTGGGGGTATCTGTTGAATTACCATCATAACTTTGAAAGTTTATGGATCTGATTCATGAAACTTGGACATAATAGTAATCAAGTATTACTGAACATCCTGTGCAAGTTTCAGGTCACATGATCAAGGTCAAAGGTCATTTAGGGTCAATGAACTTTGGCCAAATTGGGGTATTTGTTGAATTACAGCCATAAATTTGAAAGTGTGTTGGTCTAGTTCATAAAACGTGGAAATAAGAGTAACCAAGTATCACTGAACATCTTGTGCGAGTTATAGTAGTTTTCAAAATCAGCACTGCTGCTATATTGAATCGCGTGATGCAGGTGAGACGGCCAGAGGCATTCCACTTGTTTCACATATATTCTTGGGTTTGGGTCTCATCTATCCAATGAAAGTAAAAGTTTTGACAAAATGTTACACTTAAGTGAGCACTGTCCATTTTTGTAAAGCCCGCAGAAATCTGTTTGCACAGAATGCTCGTTTTCACGCTTTGTCAAGGGGAAAGGGCGAAATCAAACTTACCCTGCGAAACATTTCTCATACATTTCCCTTGCACTTTTAGTCACTTGAAATTAAATGGATACATTCAAGCATTTTAAAACAATTTTGCCACCCAAATTGAAATTTCAACACTTAGTCAGCACAACCTTTACCGTTTTTGTGCCAGCTGGATCTGAGGACATAACTGAATCTGAACAAAAGTTTATACCAGACATCTCCAGCATTTTTTCACAAAGTTTTTATCATTTAAAGTTGGTTATTTTTCATTTAATACTTGTTTCTCCACACTTTTCCCAAGCTTGATAATGATTAACAAAATGAAAATCAAGCCAAAGCCATTTCATGTAAATCACAGCTATAAAAGTGTAAATCAAATATCGTCACGATGGCCTCGTTGTGTGGGGGAGTGAGGTGGGGCGCAATGCACTCTTCGAAGTGTTTTGGGTAAGGAAACAAGTTAAAAAAGGTAAAAATATCTTCAAATCAATTGTACTAGCTAAATTCCACGTGTTCTTCATGATTAAGGTCTACATTTATTCGCATATCTATTTCAAAGTTCTGCGCAAATCATTTTTTCACTAACTTTTCAAAAGTAAGTGGTGCTTACTCAAGCGGAAATATTTTCGACAGTTATATCGTCATTTGCTTAAATGGATCTGTACCAATGATAAAATGTGGAAAGATCTTCAGGATATTACAAATGTATATTTTTACAAGATTTTTTCTAAGAGTAAACTTTTTTTGATACGCACTGTATAGACAATGAATAACGAGAGCTGAGAAAAAGTCGTTACTTCAGATATCACATTTACATCCGTTGATGAAGGGAGTCACATCGTGCTGGAAGTAATAGCCCGTCCAATTACATTCATTAAATGTAACTATCGACTCACGAGACTGTTCTCAGATCGTTACATTACATTCATCAACGATAACTATGGACTCACCAGAGTGTTCTCAGATCATTACGTTACATTCATCAACTGTAACTGTGGACTCAACAGAGTGTTATCAGATAGTTACATTACATTCATCAACTGTAACTATGGACTCACCAGAGTGTTCTTAGATCGTTACATTGCATTCATCAACTGTAACTATGGACTCACCAGAGTGTTCTTAGATCGTTATATTACATTCATCAACTGTAACTATGGACTCTCCAGAGTGTTCTCAGATCGTTACGTTACATTCATCAACTGTAACTATGGACTCAACATAGTGTTATCAGATAGTTACATTACATTCATCAACTGTAACTATGGACTCACCAGAGTGTTCTAAGATCGTTATATTACATTTATCAATGGTAACTATGGACTCACCAGAGTGTTCTAAGATCGTTATATTACATTCATCAACAGTAACTATGGACTCACCAGAGTGTTCTAAGATCGTTATATTACATTCATCAATGGTAACTATGGACTCACCAGAGTGTTCTAAGATCGTTATATTACATTCATCAACAGTAACTATGGACTCACAAGAGTGTTCTTAGATCGTTATATTACATTCATCAACAGTAACTATGGACTCACCAGAGTGTTCTTAGATCGTTTTATTACATTCATCAATCATATATGGTAACTATCGACTCACCAGCGTGATGTCGGATCGTTACATTACATCCATCAACTGTAACTTTGGACTTACCAGAGTGTAATTCACAGATCATCACGTTCTTATGCAGCAAAACAAAGCTACCGTTTGAAACCAAATTGGCAACAAATATGACCTGTGAGATTAATAAAGATAACCGAGTTACGCTTAACAGTGTGTAATAGTTTAACTGATACTTTGTTCAGTTTGTTGTGTTATAATAAATATCATGCCTTTGGCTAATTCCCATCCCATTTGATACAGGCTCACGTTACATGATGACCAAAATTTCGGGAAAATCGTAGGGGGGGGGGGTCGCTCTCTGCTCACCTCTCTTGCGGGGCCGTGAATTTTTAGTTCACTGATAATTTTCACTAGAAAGTAATGTCAGAATAACATACTTGCAAATCCCTTTTCAATTAAATTAAATTGAGAATTGATATAAAAAATATTTGTTAAATTAATATCATTATGTTAATATTTGAAAAAGGTGTTTTGCAATGGATTTTAATGCAACCATTGTAGGATTATGACATCATTGGCATCTGGATTCATTAATTGCAGTCATGCGCGTTACTTTGGCGCAAATCAAAAGTTACAACACCGCAAAGAATACCACCTGATCATCCAAGCGTGAATACATATCCCATTAATATGGTAACAAATTAGTTTGGAGAAGATACTCTTTCTGGACATAAATAATGATTAAGAGTTCATGTCATATAAGGGATTTTTTAGGTGTCAATTTTTTTACTCACACGGTTAGTGAGTGTTTGCAGAATATTGCAGATACATTTTTTTAAAGGGCAGCAATCAACTATAGTGACCATCTGACCACGATCATGACCTTCGGCAATTTTGAGTCATTATGATTTCAAATTGAATGATGGGGCCCGTCTTGTAACAAAGAGTTGTGATTGATTCATCAGCCAGTTCGTAGTTCCACTCTGCGCATGATCAGAAGAAGGTCATTGGTACTAAAGTGACATGGTGGATTAAAATTTAATGAGATAAGCACCAACTTCGCTGTCTTGATTATTCATAAAATATATTCTTCTAAATTATGTTTTCATTTACATCCACAAAAAACAACAATACGTCCACGAACGACTGGTATTTCAGTTTGCCAAGTACATTGTACAAAATGCTACAATATGCATTCAAAGTAGAAATGCAACAAATACCTTCATAGAGTGTTCATTGGTGTGCTATTCTAGTCACATGGTCTATTCAATTTCTTCATCCTGCTATGTAAGGCATGCTTACGTAATATCTTGCTTTGAAATCTGCCCGATCACATTGAAAGAAATGAAAGGTCATTTGACCAAAATTGTCCATGAAGTAACTACGAACTGGTCTATTATGGGAGACCTTTAGTGTCATTGTTCTTCTTGTAGCCTACAACCATATAAGGGCCAAAATGAAGTAGATTGTACTCACATTTGATTGGGTTGAATTACATGTTCCATGAATTGATTCTTGGTAGAGTACATTTTGTGTTGGCTTTTGACTCTGTTTGTAGGTTTTCTCTGTTCCACATACGGATGCATCCAGGGGAGATGGAGCATGATTTAAATCAGCATTTGAAGAACTGCGATTAAAGTCTTGGTATGCCCACCAAAATGTAATCTGCACACTTCTGCGATCTTGTCGAAGGGGTAATGCTATTGATAGTCTTGGGTTTTCTCCATCCTGTCCCTCGGGTGCTTTCAGGTATCCTAGGTGACACACAGAAATATTGACGTTCGTTTAATTAGGGGTTATCTTACTGAGCATGCAACTAGTTCGCGGTTAGTTTGCCCATCGAGATAGTTACAGAGACGCTTTGAGACATTTCCTGAAATTTGGGGATTCTTGGAGTAGTACGAAAATCAAAATACTCGATTATTTAAGACTTTTTTTTATATTGTCATTTTTTGTTCCGGGACGTCTTCAACGAACTATGGCCATTTTGGGGGTATTTGTTAAATTGCCATCATAACTTTAAAAGTTTATGGATGTACCATGTGAGTAAAAAAAGTCTTGACACCTCAAAATCTCAAATTTAGGGATAAAATATGTCATGAACAAAAACTTATTGTATATGGCCTTGAAGAGTATCTTATTCATTTATTTATTAAAATATCTTTATACAGGATAACAAGCTCAGAATGACTGTTTTCAGCAAGGTCCTGTTAACATAAAATAACAATATATACATAAAAGATAAGTAATGAATGAATTCAATAACATTTAAAATCAGAATTATCACTAATACAAAAATTGTTCAAAGATAACATATTCATTTTTTTTCTTCCAATAATTGGATACCATGTTTATGTGACATGCTTAAAGGACAAGTCCACTTCAACAAAAAGATGACTTGAATAAAAGGAGAAAAATCCAACAAGGAAAACACTAAAAATTTCATCAAAATCGGATGTAAAAGAAGAAAGTTAAGACATTTTAAAGTTTCGCTTAATTTCACTAAACAGTTATATGCACATCCTAGTCGGTATGCAAATTGGCACGCTGATGACGTCACCCACTCACTACTTCTTTTGTATTTTATTATATGAAATATGAAAAATTCAAATTTTCTCCTCATTGTCATGTAACATAAAATTCTATTCCTCCCTGAACATGTGGAATTACCATTATTGTAAGAGTGTATGGTTAAGTCAAGTTGGTCCCTATTGTCAAATCTGTAAAAATGGAAATATTCTATAATTCAAACAATAAAAAACAAAAGAAATAGTGAGTGAAGGACATAATCGACCAGACCGCAGGTCTCTGTGCTAATGAGCAAAAAGGCCAGATTCATCCAAATCATCTCGTGGCTGAATCCTCCTCCTTGCAAAATCTCGTGATTCGTGAGATTTTCTTTCTCTAAGAATTTACATGTTTTAACCTCAAGTTAAATGAAATATTATTGCACCATCAGATAGAGTAAATGTTACTCTTTCATATTGGTCATTTATTTTGTATACAATATTTTGTTAAATAAGTGAATTTCTGGCCTGAAAATGTGCCTCAAAACTGAATTTTCATCCTCTGTTTTCTTTTGCAAATCGTGCAAAACTTTTTATTTTGAGCCTCAATGATATCTATATCACCATAAAGCTGAACTTCTGTACTTTCTCACTATGCCACTCTTGATATTCGGCACCTTTTAATCAGGTCAAGATCACACTTTTCCCACCAAGGTACAAGACGAGATTTCTGAAATTTGGTACTTGCATGAAATCCAGAGTTCTGATTGGCTGGATAAGGTTCACAAAACAACAGGCGCGGGGTATTTGAGGAGATTACCACATGGGAAGTGTGACCTTCCCATGAACCCAGGCACTGGAACCGTTGGAATTTGCAAGCTGCTTTATGTACTTGGCAAATGAAAAGTGTGATCTTGACCCGATTAAACCAATTCTTATTTTGAAACCTATATCATTTTAAAGCATACATATTCAGCTTTATCATGATCTAAAAATCATTTGGGCTCAAACAAAAATAAAGTGTGAAGATAGCATCTTTTGTCAGGTGAAAATAATTATTTTGTAGCATATTTTAGATCAAAATTTTAACCTATATTATAAAATCTTTGAATAAATTCAAACACATGACCTGAAAGAATGATTCTTCTTCCTTACAATGATAGCAAATTCATGAAATTCGATGAACAATAATTAGAGCAGCAATGACCAAATGAAAAGAGGTGTTTTGGTCCGCATCAAGCTCATTAAATATGCAAAACATCTCAAGTCATGAATATCACTTGGATGAAAGAAGCCACTTTCTTGGGACCTGCCGTCTGCGACTCTCTCATTTACATATCGCTGAGTTGGGCATTAATTTTTAACTGTTTTGTGAAAAATAAGCGAAATTAAAAATGTCATAACTTTCTTATTTAACATCCGATTTCGATGAAATTCGCAGCGTCATGTTTGTTTGATTTTTCTCTATCAATTCAAATCAACAATTTTCTGGGATGGACTAGACCTTTAATGGCGTTGCCAATTTGTATTTTATAGCTTCCTGTGCGTGTTGGTAAATATTCAAGTGTAGTATTTTGGGGAATAAACAGGGGCGGATCCAGGATTTTCCAAGGGGGGGGGGGGCAAATTTTGACTAGCCAAAAAAAAAGAGAAAAGGTTCTCAACCACAAATTACGGATATTTCGTACCCGAAAAAATTTGACAAGCCAAAAAAAAAAAAAAAAAAAGGTTTTCAACCACAAATAAAGGATATTTCGTACCCGAAAAAAATGACAAAAAGGGGACACACCTCAATGGCATTTTATATTACAAATTTTAATTTTGCTTCTCAAGGGGGGGGGGGGGGCACGTGGCCCCTGTGCCCCCCCCCCCCTCTGGATCCGCGCCTGGGAATAAACCACTATTCAAGCTCTGGGAATAAATACTACTAAGAAACAATTTTTTTATTTCATGTAAATGAAATTGTTTTACCTTGTCCATTTTCTGCCTCTGCCCATCCTGTCGTAATTTCTAAGGTGTGGTTGGAGCAGTCTAAATAAATTTAGAAACAAATATACAAAAAATTTAAACTCAATAAATCATATTGTCTTAACGCCAATGCATGTCAAATATATTCTAAATTAAGAAAACTCAAACGTTTATTAGCTCGGCTGCGTCACTACAGTGCGTATAAAAAAAACGGGACAGTTTTGAAAAGTCTGTAACAAATTTGTTTCAAATTATGACATCTATATTTTGATGTTAATATATGCTCTCAAATCTTATCTTTGAAATGCCATTCAAAAGAATAAATTTTGTTCATGCTTGAGCGAATACGGTACGTTTTTATCGGGGGTTCAAAAAGAAGCTTGCGCCAAAATGGCAGAAATGAGAAATTTGATGATCAGACTTTTTGCTAATCAGCAGACTTCCACTTAACCTTTTCATTATCTTTGCCACGATTTTCAAATTATGCAGCCAAATTTCATTTACAAATTTATATATTTACTTGAATTATTTTGTTTTTTCATTTAAACGTCTTTTACCTTTGAATTTTCCTTCATAGGTAAGAAAAGAAGACTTTTTGTCAACCCAAGCAAGAAGATTTGCATTATTAATTGGAAAACTTGTAATTATTCAAATCCTTTTTTATGTGAAACGAATTATGTTATGGTACTTTTAAAACATGAATCCTATTTTCAAGGGGTAATTGATTCCTTGACCAAGTTTGATTATGTGCTTGACAGGACAAACGGAACAGGATTCATGTATTTAAATGGCAATGGTGTATTGAGTCAATTTGGAAGGAGCTAGATATGGCAGATGGGATAACATGTTTTAAAAAGTTGCGAGCGAAGCGATCAAGCAAAAATTTCCACTTTTTAAAATTAAAATTTAGAATTTAGTGATTTTTTTTACATAATATTTAGAAAATAAATCATATCTCACTTTCTATCTTTCCTTTCCAATTTTTTCTTTTTTATTGAAGGGGGGGGGGGGCACCTCCGAATCCCGTCCATCTGCATGTCACTGTTCTAAGGCACCATAACCTTTGTAGCACGCAATGAAAGGATTTGAAAAAAAATACACGCTCTCATATACTTCGGTTGAAAAAAAGTTTTTGCTTGAAGAAGGAATATTCAAAGCTAAAAGAGAACATATTAAAAAGTAACAGCAACAGAACAATTCAAGCAAAAAAAAACAGATTTGAAAATTAATTTTGACCGCATAATTCGAAAATTATGGCAAAGATAATGAAAAGATTAAAAGGAAGTCTGCTGATTAGCAAGAAGTCCGATCATCAAATTTATCATTTTATGCCAGTTTGGCGCAAGCCTCCTTTTTAACCCAAGACAAAAACATTCCGTGTTCGCTCAAGCATGAACGAAACTATTTTTTTTAAACGGAATTTGAAAGATGAGACTTCAGAGCACCTATTAACACTAAAATATAGACATCATAATTTGACACAAAAATTTTATAGACTTTTCAAATCTGTCCCGTTTTTTTTTTGATTGACGTTGACGTTGACATCACCTACTCGGAGACTGCGATCAAAATATATACTTCAATGTCAGTACGAAGTGAAATTACATATATATATCAACAGCTTGGGACTTATAGGAACATTAATGCTTCTATCTGATAAGATCATCATGGTTCCGATGATGGAATAAGGACGTAAAATGCATAGTGAAACTTCCAGAAATTGCTACATGACCAAGGAATAGAGACAGCGGATTCACGCACACACCCCAATGGGCCAAGGACGGCTTGAAATCCCACGGTATATGGGCTCACTTTCTTTCTTGGGGCACTTAATTGTGTATTGTTAAAGTCACAGCCGAGTGAGTATTACATTGATTATACGTACGTTGACTATTATGTACTACATGTACTTCGACTATAATACTACACGTACATTGTATACTATGATTGGTATATTGCATTGAGCCCACATACTATTGACCTTGTACGGATCCAACTTTCATTCTTTGAACTTTGAAGATGGCTGGTAAAA
Source organism: Lytechinus pictus (assembly GCF_037042905.1). Lineage (NCBI taxonomy): Eukaryota > Metazoa > Echinodermata > Echinoidea > Temnopleuroida > Toxopneustidae > Lytechinus > Lytechinus pictus. The sequence goes on from NC_087261.1 coordinate 31,362,777, forward strand.
CCTCAAATGTGGGTATCAGACAGACCCGTAACTCCCAACAGGCGTCTGAACCATCACAAAATAGTATTCTAGTGGGAGAAATTACCAAACAACAGGAGTTTGTCGAGTTAGTGAAGAAAGCAGTAAAGGATGCAGTACGAGAAGAATTTAAGATAATACGCCAGGATCTGTCTACGCTTACGAAACAGATTGAACTAAATGAATCCAAAATTCTATCCTTAGAAACAGATAGTCAAATCATCGAACTAAAGAGTAAGATAACGCAACAAAGTGACAAAATTGCTACGCTACAAAATGCAAGGAACGAGGCCGAGCAATATTCGAGACGAAACTGTATCAGGATATTTGGTGTGCCTGAATCTTCAAGCGAAAATACTGATAATATTGTACTAAATGTCGTGAAGGAGAAGTTGGGAGTCAATATCGGCATCGGCGACATCGACCGAAGTCACAGAGTTGGGCCTATCCGTAACATCCAACATAGGAATGAGAGTGTCCAGGGTTCGTCGTCTGCTGCTTGTGCTGTTACTGACACCTCATCTTTGAGTTCTTCAGCTTCTTCTTCGACGTCATATGCCAGCAAGTTAACACCGTCACCATCTACCTCGAACAGGGATCGTCTTCATCATAGAGCAATAATAGTCAAGCTCACCTCGTATCGTGCTCGCCAAACCATTCTCCTTTCTCGACGGAAGCTGAAAGGTACTGGAGTTTCCATCTCAGAAGATCTAACGGCTGAAAATTATGGGATACTCAAAACAGCACGACAGTCAACAAAGGTCACAGCTTCATGGTCGAGTGATGGTCGAATCTTTGTGGCGTTACCTGCATCAAATGGCAAAACTGTCAAGAAACTTGTTAGATCACTAGAGGAAGCGAAGAAACTCTCATCATCTACTAGATAAAAATAGAGATTTGATATGACAGATGAAATGCAATTAACTCTGGAAGTTGTTGACTTGAACAGAAAATTCCATAGACTTTGATATTTTTAATTGTTATATATATATATATATTTTTTTTTTTTCCCTCAGAAATGCCAAATGTCTTCTAACTGTAACTGTGTATTATGTAGCAGGCAATGTAACTTAACTTGTAACGATTGTTTCTTATGTAGGCCTTTAAGAAATGAACAGGAATCTGAAACTAGTTTTGATGAAAATGATGGGTACTTTGAAAATTTGATAAATAATAAATATTATACCCCTACGGAATTCGGAAATGTCTTGAAATTACATGGTGAGAAAAATCTGATTTTGGCAAATTTCAATTGCCGTAGTTTAAAGTGTAATTTTGAGACATTCACTAATTGTCTTGATGAAATTGGTCAGAAATTGTCATTTATCGGTACTTGTGAAACATGGCTCAATAATGAGGAAGAACATGAATGTATGATTCCAGGTTATACATTTGTAGGCAAACACAGAAATAACAAAAGAGGAGGAGGCGTAGGCATGTATATAAATGATAACATGAAATATATTAAACGCCCAGACTTGGTCACATTTACTGAAAATATAGAAAGCCTGTTCATTGAAATTCCAAATAAGATTAAGAATTATATTGTAGCTGTGATGTATCGTCCGCCAAATCGAAAAATTGTAGATGCTTTAAACGATATTAGTGGAAGTATGAGTAAGATTGCAGGAGAAAATAAAGAATGCATAATAATGGGAGACTTTAATGTCGATTTTCTCAAAAGAAATGAAAACATTGACACAGCAGATTTTTTCAATAGCTTCGTTACTTTCTCATACTTACCTTTTATTCATAACCCAACAAGAATTACCAACACTAGTGCGACGACTGTCGATAATATATTTTATAACTTTCCTGAAAAAGTTATTCAAAGTGGTATTGTAATTACGGACGTTAGTGATCATTTGACACCATTTATTGTACTGGAAAATAATAACTTTAATAAGGAAAAAGATATTGAAATTGAAAAAATAGATTACAGTGATGAAAATATAAACCTATTTTGTAGTGAACTAAGCAAAGTAAATTGGGATGTTTTGAACGCAATTTACAATGTAAACATAAGGTATGATTGTTTTCTGAAACTGTATAGAGATGTTTATAATCGATATTTTAGTGCAAAGATAAAGAAAAAGAAAGTAAACACAAAAAGAAAACCATGGATAACGAAAGATATCATAAACCTAAGTAAACGAAAACATGCTTTGTACCAAAAATACCTGAAGAGTAAATCTGATACATGTGAAAACGCCTATAAAAGGTGCCGTAATGATCTCGGTAACTTGATAAGAGAAAAGAAACGCGAGTATTTTCCGCACACGAAATTTGCGAAACTACAAGGTAATATGAAAGGGACATGGAATGTTATAAACCAGACTTTAAATAGAAATATATCGAAAACAATTGTAAGAGGGTTAGAAATAAATGGTAGTACAGTAACTGATCAACAGGAAATAGTCAATGAGTTCAATGACCATTTCACTTCAGTAGGTGTGAAGCTAAGAGAAAACATCAACAGTAATAGCACAGAAAATTCATTTAGAGAGTGTATGACTGGTCATTTTGAAAAGTCGTTGTTTTTACATCCTGCTACGGAGAGGGATATTTTAAACGTTGTCCTGAAACTTGATGTAAGTAAAGGTCCAGGGTATGATTACATTCACCCCAAAGTCTTGAAGAAATCTATTCATATAGTCTTGACTTCTCTTTGTAATATAATTAATTTGGCCATAGAACGTGGTATATTTCCTGATGCACTCAAAATCGCCCGAGTAACTCCGGTTTTTAAAAGTGGTAATACCTCTTCACTAAATAATTATAGACCTATATCAGTATTATCAATTTTCAGTAAGATCTTTGAAAAAATTATATATAATAAGTTGATTGTTTTTATTGAAAATAATAACATTTTATTCGAAAAGCAATTTGGTTTTAGAAAAAACCATACTACTTGCCATGCACTTTTAAAATTCGTCGATAGCATATCTCAGGCTTTTGAGTGCAATGAATTTTTAATCAGTATATTTTTAGATCTATCAAAAGCTTTTGATTGTATTGATTTTAATATTTTATTCCATAAATTGTATTTTTATGGAATTAGAGGGACTCCATTGTTATTATTGAAAAGTTATTTATTAAATCGTAAGCAATATGTGAGCATTGGCAATAATACATCAGCATATAGCAATATACAAATGGGTGTACCTCAGGGATCTAATCTAGGCCCATTATTATTTTTATTGTATATAAATGACTTGCCAAGTGTTAGCAGTATTTTATCATTTATTCTCTTTGCTGACGACACAACAATATTTTTATCTGGTAATGATCCTTTTAATATGAATTTTATATTAAATACTGAAATAGCCAAAATTCAACGATGGTTTCTTGCCAATAAACTTTTTATTAATTTCGAAAAAACAAATTATGTTATTTTTAAAACACATAATAAACATATTGATAACAGTGCAATACGAATAACAATTGCCAATAAAGCAATAAAGCAGGTTAATCAAGTAAAATTCTTAGGAGTAATTCTTGATGAAAATATGACATGGAAATATCATATAGATTACATTTGTAAAAAGATTTCTAGAGTAATTGGAGTATTGAACAGAGTCAAAAAAGTTTTACCATTACGCATCCTTGTAAATATATATAATACCTTGATCTTGCCACATTTGAACTATTGTCTGATTATCTGGGGTGGATGTGCATCATATTTATTCCAAAGGATATATGTGATTCAAAAACGTGCAATAAGGGTAATAACAAATTCCTTTTTTAGAGCTCATACACAGATTTTATTTTTTAAGCTAAAACTTTTAAAGCTAAATGAACTTTATGATTCGCAAATTATTTTATTTATGTACAAATATTTCAATTTAAATTCTATTTTTCCATCTTGTTTTAATACTTATTTTATATTTAATAGCAGTATAAATAATTATGTAACGAGAAATTCAAACAAATTATATATACCGTTCTTTCGTTATGCGCTTTCTAAATCTACAATTCGTTATAAAGGACCAAACTTGTGGAATAATTTACCCGATACTTTAAAATTATCTGTTACATTCTCATCATTGAAACGTAGATTGAAACAAAACCAACTGTCTACTTATAGTTAATAAGTCCAACTGCCTATCTGAGGGGGGGGGGGGGTTGATTTCGATGTGTTCGTGTCTGTTTTGTTTGTTTGTTTTCTTGGCCACTATTCTATTTGTGTTTTTAATCGTACCATAATGTAGTAATCAAGGGAGTCGGCTTTGACAGGTCAATGGCCTTTCTGACTTCCTACATCCGCTACATTTTATTTTCATTTCTTTTATATTTTGACAATTTTTTATCGCTTATACTGTGATTTTAATTATTGTACTCCTTTGTTGTTGTATACTTGTACATATGTTTTTTAAAGGATGTCAAATAAATGAATTGAATTGAATTGAATTGAATTTTTTATACGCACTTTATATTGATCAGAAAATTTTTGAACTTGTGTACAATGCCAGTATTCTTCCCATTTTTTACTATGGTGATATATATGGTTCGGCATGTGCAAAATACATCGATTCATTACTGAAACTTCAAAACAGAGCATGCAGAAGTATATTTGGAAAGGGCCATACAGTCGCGTGTCTATACGTGAGTTACATGTTCGTTTGGGTTGGAAAACCTTATCAACTAGACGATGATGTCAAACTATTCTCTCAGGTCCCATGGAAATTTAATATTAGCAAAACCTAAAACAAATTATTGTAAACGTTCATTCTCGTAAAGAGGTGCTTCTCAATTCAATAACCTCCCTGCAAATTTAAAGGTCCCTTGTAGTTTCAAAGTCTTCTAAAATAGGCTCAATGCCTTCCTCCTTGATCTATGAAGTATTTTTAATTTGATACTGGACACACCATATCCCCTATTTTCTCCTTTTGTTCTAAGAATTTTTCTTTATTACTTGTGTTTTAATCCTTGGACCCCATGGAAGAACAGTACTGTCTATGGGCAGAGCTGAACTGGGTGTCCTTCCGATTTCACTATTCTCATGTCTCTTTGATATTGTTGTTTCTTTGTATATGTCTGTTCTAACTTGTTATTTTTTATATCTTGCTTTTATATGTTTATTTGTACACTTATGTTTTTATTGTGAATTTCGGAGAATATATAAATTAAAACAAATACAAAACAACCCCTAGCACGACGGCTATCCTATAACTCTAAACAGGGGCGGCATGCTAGATTATTTTTGATGGGGGGGGGGGGGGGTCAGGAGGAAAATAAACTAACGGTAACGTTTTATACTGTCCCTAAAGGGGAGTCCAAATTTGGTAATAAAATAGACGTGGTCTAGTCGTTCTGACTCTCGCCTTTCAAACAGAGGGTCGTAGGTTCGAATCCAAGCCATGGCGTGTTTTACTTCAGCAAGAAATTCTTAAAGGGGTGTTTTTTCAGTTTTGGACGCGGTCCGCGCTTGGACTCGATAAGGGTATAAAAAACACTGATTTTCAAGAAAAAGTGTGGTTTTGAAAGACTAGTCATTGGTCAATCGCAGGGTCAAATGTATTTAGGGTATGTTTTTTTCCCCAAAGCTTTTTTTTTTAAAGACTAGCCAAACGTGTTTAGGGTATGTTTTTTTCCCAAGCTTTTTCCCCGAGGTCATATTTTGGCGACAACTTGTTTAGGGGCCAAAATGTGTAAATAAAGCCTGCGAAAAACTTGTTTAGGGGGTTATTTTGCACACAAGAGAAAAACTCGTTTAGGGGGTGTTAGGAAATTCCTTGGTCACGCGTGTGTACAGCAATATATTTGACTGCCCCCCGGGGGTACCCGGCAGGCTTAATTCCTTGAATGCACGAGCGCTGAAAGGCAGCTCGAGCTAAAACCGGTGTAATAATAATAATAATGTAATAACAACAATGCGCCTCGGAATAGATCTAGATAGATGGTGCTATACAAATGCCTATTCTTACTATTATTATTATTATCATTATTATTATTATTATCATTATCATTATTATTATAAATGTCTTGAAAATTATATCCATAAGACTAGGCTATCAAAATTCCAAAGTGGCAATTTTTTTTAGTAATTGTGATAACTCTCCCATTTGTCATGAACGTAAAATCAGAAATTCCCAGATTTCTTTAAGCCCCCCCCCTCGTCCCTTTGGGGCATCATATCGTACATGTCCACTTGAAACTTTAAGCATAACTTGATATTTCGTTGATATTGTGCATCAAGAAATAATAAGCGATCCATACCCTACGCAACAATGTCACAATGTACCTCCATGAAAACAATAAAGTACCCATAATTATTTAGAGTGTTTATATTTTACAAAATTAACTGTCTTCTTTGTCCAGTTTGTTCGACCTTTCACCATTATACAAATTTTACCGAGGTTGACATGCTTTATCATTCTCAATCTTTATAAGTATCATTTATCTCTTCGATTTTCACATTCAAAATGTATTCTTTATATCAAAATATAAATATGTTAATTGATTTATGAATAAAATGCAGAAATTTATGTAAAAGAAATATATACAATTTGCTTCCCTGTTGCTTCTCTAGTTTATTACAGCATGTGTTAAGATGGATTCCCCGTTAATCTGAGAGACACACGACCTTGTCCGTCTTCCTCGTTTTTTTAATTATTTATTTGTTTTTGCTTTTTTCTTGAAAACAAATATCATGAGGGGACCCACCCCATCGAGTAGCATTGTCCTGCTTCTAAGACAACATTTGCTATTAATCAATACATTAGAATGGTTCGAGAGAGGCAGAGAGAGAGAGAGAGAGAGAGAGAGAGGGGGGGAGAGAGAGATGGATAGATAGATGGAAGGGGGAGAGAGGGGGAGAGAGAGCATTATGTTTACTTACTTGAAGTATGGGCTAGTGCGATGCTCAACCAGGAAAATACGGCATAGGTGATCGACAAACGATGTTTAAACATTTTCAAAACTGGGAATTTCGTTACTCCTAGAGAATCTTTCTGGAAACTTTCTCATGTCCTGCGCCGATGGTCAATCAATACGCAAGTATAGTCCGATATTCAGTTTTAATTGCTTATGTTAGAGACCAAATAAATGCACAAGGAAATGTAAAGACCTCAACAAGGTCAAGAGGTTGTTTTTTTTTTCGTTCAAAATGTAATTTGATAAACCGGTTTAATAAGTGCCAATGAGGAAACACAGGAAATAAAACAAATATGACGTACAGAAAACAAGAACATGGCCTATCACTTGAGAAGAGTAAGGGTGCTATATGTTTCTTTTACGGGTTAGAAAGTGTTTTTTTTTTCTTCCAAATATGGAATTTCTGATTGGTGGAACAAGGCAAGAATGTGATCAGTTAAGGACGTTCCACAGTTATGTTTGTGCGCATTATGATCTGCGCATAGTTTACACTCCGCGCGCTGACGTCACAATGGATGAACAGGTGATTAATTAGCTGTGGGTATGAGCTGATTTTTCTCATCTTCTGCACTTTAACTGCAGATCCGATGCGTTATTTCATGAAGCTAAAAATGGAATTATTCCATGGACCATTCCAAAAAAAAATTCTCTACAATTTCAAAATACTTTACTCTGCAGTGCTGCCAAGAATCACGAATATTACCCCGAGTTTGAATAAATGGTAGAGTGGTTTTGATTTTTTCTTCACATAGATACAATGCATTCGGCGCATTTTTTGTGTTTTAAAAAGCACATTTGCTCTAATAAAAATGCTGATAGTTTAAAAACAAGCACATGAACCCCTATTTTTTTAATGTTTGTACCTCTTAGGTATACCTTCCTCTACAACTCTGCAAATTTTGGTGAAAATGACATGGATTTTGAATAAAGTGCAGCATTTATTGTACTTTTGTAGTTTGTTACTGAAATTTCCCATTTTTTAGATTGGGATTTTGTTATCTTTTACGCCATTTTTAAGAACTGACAGTGCTTTTAAACTTAAAATTGCAAACAAATAGCACTATAAATAGATTCTCCATTCTAACGATACAATTATTAACTCTCTTGCGAAATTTTATGACTTTTTCATGTATTTTGACTGAGTAATAGAGGTTTAAACTCATTGTAGTAATCTTGGGCGGTCTAAAAATGCCAAATTATTTTGAATGCGCAATTCTTAAGAACATCAATTTGGGTGAACTTTGAAGCTCTATAGCAAAAAATCAAGCACATGGACCTGTGTTAATTTTAGCATATTTCGAATATTAAGGTTCTAAAGTATCTAGTTGCAAAGTTTGGTGAAAATGACATGGATTTCACTTTAACTGTGGAACGTCCTTAAGTGGTAATTCAACGTTCAAGTATGACGTAAATTTCAAGAAACAATTTCTGACCACTTAAAATGTGTTTAAGATCATATGGAGAGATCTCCGATGTTTATATCACTGGCAGATCCAGGGGGGGGGGGGTACCGGCCCGCCCCCCTTGGTGTGCATCCCCCTACTTTTATCTATTTATTGTTACAATAACAAACGTAATAACATGATGATACACAACAGAATAATAGGCCTACATGTTTATCGCATAGACAAGCGTTATACATGGACAAATAAACATTGTTAATAATGAATAGAACAAACAAAGGTGTTGCAGCATAAGCCTAAAGCTTGAACCGGTGCAATACTTTTATTTCCCCATTTCCATACAGGTACATAATATTATATTGTTACAACACAAACAAAATCAGGGAGAAAAAGGAGTATGCAGAGTATTTAGATAGAAATAGTAAAATGAAGGGGAGTAGAAGGTTACTTTGAATTGAAATTTGTTTGATTTTTTAAAAACCATCTGAACTCGTTGGTATCAATTTGATGCAAGATATAAATGCCTTGGTCAAGGGCCGTGTCAGCAATCGAACCCCAGACTTTCACAGTGTAGTCAGGTGCCTTAGACCACTCGGCCACGGCACCTCATATGTTTGATATTGTCAGGTAATAAGTTTCCAATAAATAATGATAATAATAATAGTACAATTCTTAAATACGCATAACACCTACATATATGCGCGAGGAAAGCAAGAAATGTGGTTAGAATTGTAAATTTAAATATTAAACATCAAATAAATATACATAACATCAAAGAATATTAAACTTGGATTGGACCTACATGCAACTAAGTTAAACATTCTGAAAGAGGTGGGTTTTTAATTGTACTTTGAATTTCTCAAGCTGGGTAATATTTCGTAATGTCGGTGGTAGAGAATTCCATTGTGCTGGTGCAGCTTTTTCTGGAAAGCCCGATCCCATATATGATTTGGTCTTGACAGTAATTTCAGAGAGAAGATTTTGTGAGCCAGAACGGAGATTACGCTTGGGTTTATGAATTTGGACAAGTTCTTGAAGATACACAGGGGCAATACCATGAATACATTTGAATATTAATATGAGAAGTTTGTATTTGATCTTTCAAAAGGGTAATAAGGCCCTGTACAGCTTGACAGGTACTGGTGCTTACCGGAGTGGTTTGTCCCCTGTCATTGTTTCCTCACTGTGGAAAACATTCTGTACGCCCAGAATGTTGTACGGAACTGAGGCTCTTAACCTACCGGATAGAGATAAGAGGGCCTTGGATGTGATGCAGAGCCACCTTTTCAAAAAGCTACTTGGTCTTCCAAGGACAACTGCACAGGAGGCTGTTCCTTTGCTTACAGGGATTCCCCTTCTATCTGACTCAATTAATCTCCTACATCTGCGTCTTTTGGGAAAGATTATCTCTCTACCTCAGGATAGAATTGAGCACAGGATCTTTTCGAGTGTTGTCTGCCAGGAGCCTACTATTCCTACCATTAAAGTCCTCAAGGTTCTTCTAGAGAAGTACAATCTTCCATCTCTACCGGATCTCCTGCAGCAAGGTTGCTCGTATCTGACATGGAAGAAGAGAGTAACAAATGCAGTGGAAAGTAAAGTCCTTGCATCCCTCTCCGAAGAAACCTCCCTTAAGTCGTCCCTTCTTCTGTTCCATGATATTGACTTGGTGCTTCCCTATCATGTATTCCCGTCCGTCATTCACCCTGCACATCTCCGGATAGCCATCAATATGAAAGCTCAGCTTCTTACCAGCACCTATCTCACCCAAAGTCGACTGTGCAAGATCTCCAGACTAGTTTCCGACCCAAGTTGTCCTGCTTGCCATGCACCTGTGGAAACTGTCTTTCACTTTGTTAGTGAATGCATAGCCTATACCCATCTTAGAAATAATCTTCTGAATCATTTTCAAGAGGATGCCATTAAAGTGCTCTCAAGCTTTTCAAATACAGACTCCTATCTTCATGTTGCAAGAACCAGACTTATCCTCCTTGGTGTCATTGACAATGTCTCGTATCAGTTTCCTGACTTTCATCCTGTTACTCTTCAATTTGTGTTTGATATACATTTCTCAAGACAGCGCCTTGTTGATCAAGCGGCTGCAAACAGTGACTAATAGCTCATTATTTTTACCATGCTGTACTGCAACTAAAGGCTTGCAGTTCTCCGGTGAACGGAGGAATTCAACACAGAAGAAGAAGAAGATCCTTGATTGAATGGGTAGCCAATGAAGGTCGGATAAGATAGGGGTGATGCTTTTCGAGTTATAAGTTTTGCAGCAGAATTTTGGATATGTTGTAATTTATCGAGAAGTGATTCCTGTTTTCCTATCAAGATATTTCCTCATTTTCCCAATTTTGTGTAACCCAATTGCAGCAGCCCTACAAATATTGTTAACAAGGGACTTCATTCCTAATTCATTCTCGACAATACATAATACCTCTTCATGGGGGTTAATAATTATGCAGGTTTCCATCGCATTGCTTTGATTGCCTTTGAAAGAATGCATGTTTTTGGCAAATCAATAGAATTATAGGGGTGATTACATAGCCAAGATCACTCCTTTTTAAACTCTTCTTTCACAAACCTTCTTTCCCTCGTTTTTTTTTATCTCCTCTCTTTGTACTACCTGAAAAAAGAACATCGGGAAAGGAGGGGGGAGGGGTTGCCCTCCCTTCCACCGCCCCTTTTTTATAATGATATTTACCATGGATATTTTTTAAGTTTTCGATCATAGCATAATTCAAGGTTTGTCCCACCTCCAAAAAGTTGCTGACACCATTTCATTTCAAATCATATCTATATATTTGCTTATATAGTTTGCCTCTGCATTTTACTTATTATATATATTTTTTATATATTGTATTTATGTCTTTCTCCAGTCATATAAGATTGTCACTTGGTTATGTACTTTATGCTATATCATGATTATGTCTCAAGCATTGTAAATTTGTTTTGTATATATTCCAATAAATGCAGAAAATCCTGCAAAAAAAAATATCATAGTTATGGTGTGTGATTTTCCCTCCCATCAAAATACTTGTGTATGTTTTCATCTATGATTTAGGACCATTTCTTAAGTAGTTAACAGGCTAAAATTACAGCATATTATGACCTGAATTAAATCAGTTCAATTAATAACATGTACTTCCAAAGGAATCACATTAAGACATTTATATGAGATACAATATAATAGGGAGACAACTGTGACAACACAGTTTGTAACGAGTGCATACATGGAAATAATAAAGGACTGTTAGTAGTTTTCTGATCTGATTACTAATTGTGTAAGATAATTGTTGAAAGGGTACCTATTCAAACAAAAGGGAAAACACAACTGAGAGAGTGCACCATATATATATATATATATATGAGGCCCTTTTCAGATTTTCCTGTTTTGGAGCCGGAGATTCGCCATTGTCATCTTGCAGTCATGGTAACGCGTCTTTAGATGCGTCTTTTACAGTGTGCTTCCTCCATCTTCAGCGCATTGATTTCTTTAAAAGGTGAGTTTCACAATCCGTTTGCCCATGAACAGACGTGTTTTTCACGACTGTTTCAGAAACGGATTTTGAATTCTCTTTTTTGTCACACCATGGGCACTGACGAAGAGTGTGACTTTACCTTTCATTTTTGAGAGCTATGCTCCTTTTAAAATCTACGATTTTATTTTCTACGGCATTTACTAAACCTTTTGTGATTATTTCATTCCTTATGCCGAAGCAGACTATTTCTATATATATATATATATATATATATATACTTCGGGAATACTATCCTTGTATAGAGTGCTCGATGTCCTTCACAGGAAGAGCTTTGAATAATAAACACAAGTTCACAAGGTTGACAGGAGGTTCATCAAATTTAATTGCAACTCTGAGTTTCACGCAACCTACGTGAGGTGCGATCTTCAGCCAACTGATAAAACTTTTCAATACCATTGAACAATGCATGTCGCGATCGCGCGAAGCGCGTTACACCAAACACGCACATACTGTGCGCAGGAAACTAGGTAACCAGTGCGCGCTGAGGTTTTTATAATTTGAATGTTTTTCAAATGTTTTTCAAATAATCGATACTCCGCGATGGGTGGTTGATCGATTAATCGATAATAAGATGAGATGCCATAGAATTGATAATAATGAAAGTGAAAATGAAAATTATGCCTATAAAGGCTGCATCACTAGTATTGGTGATGTCACTGCATTATACGATGTGCGTGCATGGTGATTACGGAAGATTGTCTTTGAAATTGCATAACTTGAACTTGTTTTGGTGGCGGCATTTCGAAACGAGTTCTGGGCGTTTGTTCAGCAGTAACTGCTTATCAGCGTTCATAATGAGAAGTTTTTCGGTGAGGCACAGGTCACATCTCTTTGTCTCGTTGGAGTATGCTTGCGCATGGCTGGCGATGGACCACTTGATGGTATACGGCGTGTCGCATCGTTTCAGGTCCCAGATGAACTTCGACAGTTCCGTGCTGTTCTGGTACCGTTCGTGTCGGAAGGATTGGAGGTGGTTATAGTATCTGGACTTGAAGGGGGGCTCCGTGAGTCCAATGTAGGTCATCCTCTTGTCTGGGGTTGTTACTTCCGCGTTGTAGATGACGTTGGTAGCCAAACAATTCCCTTGGAGAGGGCAGAAGTCTTTTTTTCCGGCAGTTGCACGTTTTGCTGTTTGACTTATTGTCTACCTTCAGGGCTTGCTTGTTGTGAGTTTTGATGATGCTGGCGACGTTCGGCATGCAGCTGTAACTCACTTTGAGCGTGTTTCTATTGAAGATGCGATTGAGTTTGGAGTTCTTTGGGAAGTGTTTGTCGACCAGCTTTAAGAAGATGCAGCCGATATTGGTTGATACGTTCTTGCAAAAGTATCTCCGGTAGTGAAGCTGATCGTATCAGGAAGAACTTGACGAAAACCTTCCAGCAGCTCGGCCTCAAAATCACCATCAGCTGTAACCTCAAGATCGTGAACTTCCTCGACATCACTCTCAACTTGAACAACGGCAAGTTCTACCCGTACCGGAAGCCAAATGACCAACCCATGTACGTTCACAAACAATCCAACCATCCACCATCAATCATCAAGAACCTACCAGCCCCTACCAGCTTCCGTAAGCAGACGAGTATCAAATATCTCCTGTGATGAAGAGACCTTCAAGAAAGCCGCTCCAATGTATGACAACGCCCTGAGATCCAGTGGATACGCAGATAGCCTGTCCTACACGAATGACCCACCAAGACGGAAAAGAAAAAACAGGCAGCGTAATATTATCTGGTTCAACCCACCATTCAGCAAGAACGTATCAACCAATATCGGCTGCATCTTCTTAAAGCTGGTCGACAAACACTTCCCAAAGAACTCCAAACTCAATCGCATCTTCAATAGAAACACGCTCAAAGTGAGTTACAGCTGCATGCCGAACGTCGCCAGCATCATCAAAACTCACAACAAGCAAGCCCTGAAGGTAGACAATAAGTCAAACAGCAAAACGTGCAACTGCCGGAAAAAAGACTTCTGCCCTCTCCAAGGGAATTGTTTGGCTACCAACGTCATCTACAACGCGGAAGTAACAACCCCAGACAAGAGGATGACCTACATTGGACTCACGGAGCCCCCCTTCAAGTCCAGATACTATAACCACCTCCAATCCTTCCGACACGAACGGTACCAGAACAGCACGGAACTGTCGAAGTTCATCTGGGACCTGAAACGATGCGACACGCCGTATACCATCAAGTGGTCCATCGCCAGCCATGCGCAAGCATACTCCAACGAGACAAAGAGATGTGACCTGTGCCTCACCGAAAAACTTCTCATTATGAACGCTGATAAGCAGTTACTGCTGAACAAACGCCCAGAACTCGTTTCGAAATGCCGCCACCAAAACAAGTTCAAGTTATGCAATTTCAAAGACAATCTTCCGTAATCACCATGCACGCACATCGTATAATGCAGTGACATCACCAATACTAGTGATGCAGCCTTTATAGGCATAATTTTCATTTTCACTTTCATTATTATCAATTCTATGGCATCTCATCTTATTATCGATTAATCGATCAACCACCCATCGCGGAGTATCGATTATTTGAAAAACATTTGAAAAACATTCAAATTATAAAAACCTCAGCGCGCACTGGTTACCTAGTTTCCTGCGCACAGTATGTGCGTGTTTGGTGTAACGCGCTTCGCGCGATCGCGACATGCATTGTTCAATGGTATTGAAAAGTTTTATCAGTTGCCTGAAGATCGCACCTCACGTAGGTTGCGTGAAACTCAGAGTTGCAATTAAATTTGATGAACCTCCAGTCAACCTTGTGAACTTGTGTTTATTATATATATATATATATATAAGCTTGACAAAGCCCTCAGGGCGAAAATTCGTTAAGAATTTATTGTCCACGGTGTTTTGATACTTTTCTTTGATTGAACCTACTAATAATGTCCGAGCAGATCATTTGACTCTATTATATATATATATATATATATATATTTAAAAATTTCACAGGAAATCGAATAAAAATATGACGTAAAATCATCGAAAATACATAGGGAGACAAGCGACAGATTTGATACCGATATGGTTTCAACACTTTTTGCAACATCTTCACAATACGCTTATATTCAGACAACACACAACGGCAAAAAAAAATCGGTCACGGAAATAATTCCTTTAAATTTGACAAAATTAATGTAACACTTCAAATGCTTTATCGCATGTGCAATGAACTATACACACATTTCAAAAGACAGTACACATTTAATTTGCCAGATATAACAATATCGTTATCAGAAAGCATTTTATCTATAGTCTATATAAATAACAGAACACTTCTAAAATATTATCCTATATTCTTTTTGCAGACGAATCGAATGTACTTTATTCTCATCCAAATCCTGATATTTTAGTGAATGTATTGAAACTTGAACTGGATAAGTAGGTACAATGGATAAGGGCTAACAAATTGTCAATTAATGTACAACCCCCCCCCCCCGAAAAAATGCTATTGAGCAATTCTTTTGAACATTTACCATTCGATATGAAATTGGATAATATAAATATTGAAGTTGTTGCCACAACAAACTTTCAGGTTTCATAATAGACTACAAATATTCTTGGAAAACAATTGAAACTATATGTCGTACAATTTCGCGCAGTACTGGTATCATAAAAAGTTAAGTTTTGCTTCCAGATTCCTCACTAAAATGCTTTACTCAGAGATAGAGCATTGCTCCAGTATAAAATGTCTCGGAGTAGTTATTGACCAGAACCTTATGTGGAATGATCATGTTAACTCTGTTTGCAAAAAAGTATTTGCGGGTCTGGCAATGATAAAAAGAATCCGTCCATTTATAGACAATGACACTATGAAATTATTATATAATTGTTGAATCCAATCACAAATGGACTATTGCTGCGAGATTTGGGGAAACCGTTAAAAAACGCAGACCAACAAAATTATTAAACTTGGTGAATTTCACCAAATTAACACCCGACAATCAGCAAGAGGCGACCTAGTACTCCCTAAATGTCGCACAGAATACCGTAAAAACGCATTATGCTATGACGGCCCTTTCCTATGTAACAACCTACCAACTGAAATAAGATCTCAAATTAGCCTTGCATCATTTAAATTTAATTTGAAGAAGCATTTAGCATTATCTAATCATGACCCATAAGCATTCTTCTTTTCAAGCTGTACCTCATTCACTTACATAATTAACATTCGACCCTCTATTTTGATATTTTTGTTCGACTCACAACTTTAGCTTTCTTTTTTAATTTTACAGATTTTTGCTGATTGTAATTGTAACAATACACGTCTTATTACTTTCACGTCATATGCTTTTTAAATCATTGTACTTTTATTGTTAATTGTATGTTTCCTTATTTCCTTCACATGTACTTACTAATTTATTTATGCCTCTCTTATGATATTGCTATGTAAATGAATTGTTATAACTGTTATGTTATGCTATGTGCATTGTCACAGGGCCCCATGGGAGACCAACACACTGTTGAATGGGCTTCCCTGTTTTTAAACAAATAAATAAATAAATAAATAAGACTATAAAATAGGTATCACCCAACAGGATATACATGGAATTGAAATCAGGGAAACTATTATACGCGGGTCGAGTTCCGAGGGGGGGGGGGGGGCGCCTCGTGGGATTTTATTTTGCTTGCCAATCTTTGTTTCCAAAATGAGCCTGGTGAATCCGGATCTATTTGCATGTGCGATCTATCACAATTGATTTTTGAGGATTTAGCTAATTTTGAATAATTTGCTAAGAAGAAAGAAAATGCCAATGATTTGCGCCCCGATAATGAACCCTTTCTTTTATAGAAGCAAGGAATAATTTTGTTGTCTTCTTATGAATGCATTTCAAAATGTTGCCATAGGAGGCAACCGATAGGTCACACATACCTAACTTTCTTTCCGCGCTTTCAGTCTTCGGGGGGGGGGGGGGGTATATAGTATGTCCTCTGATTTTATGGGGATTTATTAGTTGCCAAAGAATACCTATCACCACTGTTATACTTCAGCTAGTTTCAGAGTTTCAGCTAGTTTCAAAGTTTCAGAGTATTGAGAGTGGTAGACTCCTCCCGAGAAAAAAAAACACTCTCTGACAAACATATATTTTTACATATTATTGATATGCGAGGGGTATCGAATGATAGAGTATGGTTAATGTCAATTTGGAATTATGTCACTATTAACACCGATGTTTAATACATGCGTCTACAGAGAATCAATTTACAAGCTGTACCATCATTTACACAATACCACAGCAGTACTGATCAAATTAATGCGCACTTTGTGAAAGAGTTGTCAATAAGTACTAAATTGAAACGAAAATTGATAAGTAAACCTAGAATTAAGTTAATCAATGTCATGAAAATACTAATAGTGGTGTCCATACTGATAATTCCATCAGAGTTATTGTTCATTCAGGATTCATAAATATAATTTCTCTTGTAGGTCAGACACGAATCACTTGAGATCGGTCGTTTGCTGTTGATGTTTAGTGCCCATAAAAGCTCAAGTTAACACTCAGATTATCAAGCGATCCTCTTTAAAGGTCAAATCCACCCCAGAAAAAAATGTTGATTTGACTGGAGAAAAAATATCAAAATCAGATGAAAAATAAAAAGTTATGGCATTTTAAAGCTTCGCATTTATTTCAAAAATCAGTTATATGCACAACTCAGTGATATGCAAATGAGAAAGTCGATGATATCCCTCACTCACCATTTCTTTTGTCTTTTGTTTAAATCATACAATATTTCATTTTTTACCTGTGTGACAATAAGGACCAACTTGACCGAACCATGAAAATGTTTAAACAATGGTAATACTACATGAGGAACAAAACGTTGTTTCACAGGACAATGGGGTGAAACTTAGAATATTTCATATGATAAAATAGAAAAGAAATAGTGAGTGGGTGACATCATCAATCACCCCATTTGCATACCGACAAGGATGGGCATATAACTATTTTGTGAAATTAAGCAAAATTTAAAAAAATATCATAACTTTCTTATTTTACATCCGATTTGATGAAATTTCCAGTTTTATGCTTGGATTTTTCTTATTCAAATCAACTTTTTTTTTTTTTTTGGGGGGGGTGGGGTAGGCTTGTCCTTTAATTACCGCATGCTGGTTACAGTATGTAGCATAATCGTTCAGATTTCGCAATCCTCCACAAAATCACACTATACCATTTAGCATGTAATCTTGTACTATATCTAAACTCTTCTACGATACTGAAACTTAATTGACTGATTTTCATGACGGCGAAGCCCATCTTAGTGCTGTGGTTTAACTTCACCAAGAGTATTATAAACATTGTCATTATGAAGGCAAATATCGGCAGAATTTCGTGGTGATGCCATCTTTCGATGAGTAAGAACGTCATAGGTATCACCATTACAACGGTTACCATCTTCACTCCTCGATAATGATATTTGAGAGTTTGAAAGAAAACGTAAACTAGGACATGACCTCGTAAAGTCTAATGTATTGTATTCTTCTTCGCGACATAAAGAGGCTGCATTAACAGCACTAGATGTAGAGTTACCAATAGACTGCCTAGGGATATTAACATCAAGGTATTGATCATCGTTTTTATAGTCTTCAGTGTTAGCTTGTAACGAACCTACTGCTCTGGGTTGTTCATTTCCATTGTCATTATAATTGTCACGGTAAGAATCGTATTTATATTGCATTTGAAGATTTGAAGAGGTTTCCCCATTCTCTGTGTCGTTGAGGGCGTCTGTTGTATCTACCGAATGTTTAGAAATGTTACCAGTGTTGTTAACAATACATTCTTCATACCCATCTTCTGTTACTCGACGTGTTGCTGGATCAGCGTTTAGTTTTATACAGGTGATAGGAGCTTGTGATACCTCATATGTTGCCTTTTCAGGCAAGTCATCCTCTTCAGCATTACGGATTAATGTACGAACCAAAACTGTCGGTGTAGAGACATTAACCTCCAGATATTGCCCATCATCAGCAGGTGCATTGCGTTGCACGGGACTCTCTGCGATAGATTGGGTGTTTACTTGATTAAAGCCAGTATTACTGTCAGTATAGTGCTCACAGTGTGCGTCACGTTCGGGTAGCAATTTTCTTTCTAGCATACCCCTGAAGACGTCTTTGGTGTCTACTAAGGGAAAAGAAACACTCTTGTTGTTTTCCACGATGCATTGTTCATATCCATCTTCTGTTAGATGTCGTTTCTCAGGAACAACCTCTGTTATTAGAGTGGTTATAAATACCCTTGATTTTACTTCCTCAGTTGCTGCATCGTTAGGCAAGGCTCCTTCAGCAAACGCCTCGTAAGTATTATTTGGTAAATCGACCTTGGGAAGAAGGGATGCTGGTTGATCACTATCTGGTAGATCGGTAATAGAGCAATAAGTTGAATAAGCGGTGTCTTCCAACTTATCTCGTTTAGAGTCCAGATTGAAATCATCTTCAGTAACACCCGCAACTGAAGTCACACTCTGACTGAGCTCAGAAGGCGACCAGTGTCCTTCAAGACTTCTTGAGCAATTGATACAGTCTTTGGATTCATTATTCGGACTGTAAACTGGATTCCTATACATGTGGTCTGCAGACTCATTATCAGGCCCGGGAGAATCCTCAGTTTTTGTTCTGGAAATGCAGCAGATAAATCAATTACAAAAAAAAAATTATTTCAATAAAATACGAGATGTCCTGTAATTTCTGGGAATCAATGAACTATTTCGTAAATACGGGTATGTGTGCTTTTTATAAAATCCTTGAAATATTGCATTGTTGAAAAATTGCATTCTGTATAATAAGTATAATAAGTTCTTGAATAAGGTTAAATAAAATTTTTGATCATTATCATTTTACCTAGCTTTTATTAAAACCGTATTGTTTTCCATTTAGAATAAGTCTTGTACATCATCATGCTTATTTATTCAGACAAAAGTGAAATCATTATATCTTTGCAAATTTGCATACCATGATATATTATAGAATTTCTTTCTTAATTTGATATTATGTTCTAAATCTTAAGTAGAATCATCAAATTTCCGAATAGAGAAGTCAGAGACTTAGATGAAGGAATAATGAAGGATTTATTTATTACAAATAACGTATATGTGAATTAAAATGTATATCATGATAATTACACAGGAAGGTGAGTATACCTCTTACGATGACACATGAATAATGTAAAAAGAACCGATCCAACTAGGAGAAGTATGAAAGAAGACACAACTGATGCTATAACTGTAAGGAGAAAGAATAAAGAAAGAGAGAAATATCAAAACATAGTATCATAAAAGATTATCCTTTGAATTATAAAATCGGTTGTAGGCTTACTTTGCATTTCTTGAATGTACGATATTCACAAGAACAAAACAACAATATTCACTGGAAGAAATACTTTAAAGTTTTCTTTATATTTTAATGTTTACGATGTAGATATGATACACACAAGATTAATTTCATTATTGGGGCAACAGGGGGGGGGGGTTGCCACATTATTCACGATGCTTTATGAAAAGAGCAAAGCACATAAAACAGGGTGAGTATTTTTATTCTCTTAGCCCCTGATTTTGAAATTATTACATGGAATTTTACATCACTAAAATGTCATCAAATGTATTTGTTAACGGGAGTGACAAATACATACCGATGATATTGGGTTGCAGGTTTGTTAACGGGAGTGACGAATACATACCAATGATATTGGGTTGTAGGTTTGTTTCAGACGTTGCCTTTGGGATAAGTGCTTCTGTATCAGGTGATGATATGGTCGATTGAATTCCACATCCTGTTTCAGTTCGGTTAGTCGAAGTGCAAAATAAAAATGCAATTTGGCGTTTTGTTAATGACATTAGCTTAGAATAACATCTCTTTTCTGTTTAACTAAAGACGATGATAATAACAAAAAAAAAAAACCCACCTGTTTGGCTTAGATTCATTGAAGAGACTGTAGATTGATTTTATTGACCGACCATGGTTTTTAAGATGATGCTGGTTTATCAAATAACAATAATTCACATTACCAGCGAGTTTTCCAATTCGCGACGGGGACGTATTCAGACAACAACATAGAAAATCAATTGAATATACCCGCCAAGTCACAATGAATGACTGAGATGCTATTGTTGAAAATTGGTGAACCTGGGCAGCTGATCGTCGTTAGATTCTGAGTTGACGAAAATTGAAAATGTGACGTTTGATAAGAGTCCAGGACAAAACTGCTGTTTTGATTCACTCATTTTTGACCAAAACTGCTTTGGCATGACGGGCTTTTGACAATAAATTTCTTATTTTGTATAATCGTTCTATCCTATAAAAAAAACCCGCCTGATTCTGCAAGGGAATTACACATGAGCTACTTTTGAAACAGTCCATAAAACATTTTTTTTTCATGGTTTAAAACGTGCCAGAACTGTTCCCAATGTATCTCATGTGTGTTATTCTTACAAATGCTTTCAATGATGTGTACAGTGTAGGGTTCACCTTGAATTGCTTGTAACGTCGCCATGAATCCACTACATGATACGCAACTGTCTATCTCGCTACCGGTTGTAAACCGAAGCCACACGTAGGATCCCATCGAGGCAATGTTGTCTGGGGTAGATTCTCCAGACAGTCTGAAACCCCGAACAGCGCCCTCAAAATCACCAGTTATTCCTTCATAGATGGCTAGGAAATCAGAACCTTGTTTAGTATGGAAATCAATGAAGCTGATCACTACCATACTTCCCGATGGAGCAGTGATTCGCCAAATGATATCAGTGTTTGTGTCGTATAATCCAGGATATTTAGGAGATGATAAGTTTACTGCCTTCATTGACGTCAATGGGATATCTATCAAGCAAATGAAACAAAGTTTTTGATCTACACCAAATAATACCAAATACTCCCTGATAATACATCGCACTATATGCGTGAATTCGTGGAATTTCTTTTGTTTTCATTTAATTGGGAATTATATGAGTATGCATCTGAACATGGACCACCCATCTCCTATCGAGTTTGATAATGGTAGTTTGTTCGATTTTGTTTGTTATAAACACTGTGTTTACACAGTCGGCTCGGGGGTTCGACACGCGCGCCTTGCTCAACACGGAAATTTTAAGCTGTGCAACGCGATCAGTGGGATCCGCTAGCCGCGTCGAACACAACTTTTTTTGATCCGGCGAAATCGTAGATTTCAAACCGCTAGCCGAGTAAGACTCAACTATTTTTTCGTGTGTAAACAGAAAGCCGTGTCGAACCTGTGCCCCTACCTTCGCTCGGTGTTTATAAGTAAAAATACTCCTTTTTAATAGGGATCGTAAAATTATCTTATTGCTCAAAAGAATGTATGATATATCTCTACTTTTTATGATCCTACCAAAACTTATTCTTCGTCATTTCTCCAAAGTGGATAATGCGGAGAGCTCTAACTCTAAGGTCAGTGACATCGATTCACAGCCATCAACCAGGAAGGGTGAGTAAACTTGTTTTATTAAATTAGATTAGACTTAAAGAGACATAGATGTAGCCTGCATTTATGATATATGTGAATTGATTTGTCATTATTTCATCTATTGGTATAACTGTAGGCTACTGAACTTTTGCATTTTTTTGTTTAATCATTGAAACTGAAGAAGTATGTCATTTGTTTAAATGTTGTAAAGGTTCTGCCAGTCGTCAGTCAGCCGGGTAAAACAAACGAGGACCTGTCACGTTTAAGTTTCAGTTGATCGCAACTCGACTTGTGATTGATATTGTTAGTTAGTACTGATAAATAGAACTTACACTTATAAATTTGTTTTCAGTCCAACTCTTACGTACATGTATTTGGAACGTATAAAAAATTACACCTCACAAAAATTCCTGAAATCTGTCCGCTAAATTCCGAAGGCCTAGATTTGTTAAAGCCTTTGCATTGTAGTAAAAAAGTGACTTATTCATGATGCAGTCCATGCTGACAGTAAACATCACAATGATCCGCGATCCGTGTCGAGCTCGCCTTTTTTTTAGTTTCAGTATAAACGCGATCACATTGCCGTGTTGAGCACGGCTCGCGTCTCGACCCCCCGAGCCGAGTCACTGTGTAAGCACGGTGTAATTGGTTAAAAATTCAGTGAATATTAACCGGCAACCAATGAAACATGATCCAAGGGAATAAAATCAGGAATTGACATATATTTCAATTATTTGATATAACAACTTATAACTAAGTTTGTGAAAATTCATGTAGATATTAGTATGGGGATCATCAATATCACCATGAAATCTGTTACGGGAAGTCAATTCTTGACATGCTGAAAGTGAAATTTTTATCTTTTCGTTGGGCATGTCTCTATTGTTCGTGTGTGTTTGTTAGTAATGCTGATTCAAAAAGTTTTCAGATTTGGAATTTCGTCTCTGTTCAAAACATTAAATGTGGGCTCGATCTGGGGTCGTACAGCATTTTTAAACGGTCAAATGAAAATATGAAAAGCAGCATTCTACTTGGTTATTTCTACTGGTCATTTTTCTAAACAAAAGACACAAACATGACAAAGGTCATTGACCAATGCCATTATGCTATTGATTGCTAAACATAGTAAACATGTATGTTTATTTGACCCACTGTTACCTACCAGGTATTGGGAGTGGGTAGACCAACAACCGGAAACCATCAGCTCCATAGGAATTGTCATTCCTCTCGCTAATAAATCGTATCCAAAGGTAAGATCCGATCGATGTGATATTGTGCTGACTTCCATGTCCAAAATGTCTGCTTCGCCAAGTAGATTCCTCTATGTTTGGTCCACGCCCTTCATAAATGGTGACGTAATCATGGTCTCCTGTGTGGAAGTCTTTGAAGTGGAGGAGAACTCGGTCGTTTTCTGGAGCTGTGATTCTCCATAGGATATCATCGTAGCTATTGTAACTGTCAGGGTAGTTCGGGGATGTAACGTCGTGTCTCGTTTCTGAATCTACTAGCAGCACCTCTGAAACTAAAATGATGCATTATTCATTTTATTTTCATTTTTTTTTGGAGGGGGGCGGGGGTAAATATATCACAGCTATGGAAAGCTGGTTAGATCATAGTTCCTTTTGGATGTTTCTTAGTACAGTGTGCCACCTTCAAAAGACCTATTTGACAGCATGCTAAAGTGCATTTATCAAGATAATGTTGTGATTGAATCCGTATTGGTTACTTTTGATAAATCATAACTATAAGTTTTTGCCATCTCCCAAATAAATGCATCAAGCTTTACATGAAATAACTAAAATGGTAATGTTTCTCCACGAACATATTGATTTTATTAAAATATCGATCAATATGTGATTGAAATGATATAGGAAACATGTTTAGTAGCTAGGACTGTGTGCATTCATTTCTGTAAGAATCGAAAACTCAGAAGTTAGGATAAAGGCCTATCATAGTGACTCCCACGAGATGACTAGGGAACTGTCCGAAGTGATAGCCTTGGATGTTTTAGACCTACTGAGAGTGGTAATTGCACGAGAGCCTGCCCAATTCCAGGTAATGTGAAGGCTCCCCCTCCAATCATTAGATTAGATCTGCTCTACCATCGTATGACATAGCTTTATTGAGATGCTCAAACATACCTTTTGCCATAGTGTAAGAGAGCAGCGCCTGGAAGCCCTTAGATGAACTGCTATGCAGGACAGTACTATCATCACTGTTAAAGCGAACCCACATATGGGAACCAATAGACTTATAGCTACCTAATCGAGGAGTTCCAGAAAGTGTCTTTCTTAATGAAGATTCATTGAAGAAGTTAGATCGACCTTCAAACAGAGTAACAAAGTCATGATCATTCTCAGTATTGAATGCTGTGAAGTTCAGTACGACCCTGAAGCCAGTTGGAGATTTTACCTTCCAAAGAAGGTCGATGTTGTCGTTGTATTGTTCTGGGTAAAACGGTGATGATAAGTTGGCAGACTCAAGCAGCGACAAATCTACAACTGTTTGAAATATGAATAAAATATAAATGTGGCTGGTGTTAGTTGGACCTGGGGAGCGTTTCATCCAACAAGTTGTCAGCTCTGACTACTTTTCTTGATTTTGATTGCCTGAGAACCACTGGTACTATGGTAACTGTCGGATAAAATGGGACTTGTCGGATAAAAGTCCTTTCATGAAACGCTCCCCTGATGCTCTTCTGAAGTGAGAGAAAAAAATAAACAAAAATGAACATGACGGAACGATTTTCCATAAAAAATAATTTACTTGATTGATGTCATATTCTATTTGTCACTCCTAAAATTACGTGTTATTAATAGGGAACGTTGACACCAAAATGGATTAATGATTTCTGAATAAATGAAATGAAATGTGACAATTTACGAAATATGCAAATATGCCTACTTACCAGGGATAGGAATGCATGACAGAAGTGCCTTGAATCCTTTTTGTGTTAAGTCGACATCACTTGTGAATCGAAGCCATAGATATGATCCAACGGAGGTTAGGTTGTAACGAGGCGGGGTAGAACCGGATATGTGAAGTCTTTGAACAGCGCCCTCAAATTCAGGTGTCCAACCTTCGAAGACTGTGACATAGTCATGATCTACCTCGATGATAAGCACCATGAAACGAAGCACTACTCGGTTACCTCGTGGCGCTGTTACCATCCATGTCATGTTAATATTATCATCATAGTTGTCTGGGTAATTGGGCGAGGTGACATAGGTAACGTCACAATGGTCCAAATTGATATCTGATATTAAGATACAATGATTACATTGAAGTTAATGGTCATGGATTTTTTTTCATGAATGCTACTATATACCCACAAAGAACGATAAAACAACTTTATTGGTAACATCAATTATAGTTATAATCGAGTAGTTTAATGTTAGTGCCTATTTCCGCGTTCTAAAAATGAAAAAATCATCGCGCGGTCGCTCTAATCCAGCGCTCAATCTAATCTTACAAGATTTTGGCCATGACAAATCCCTACGTTTAGCATATTGCAATTATTATCACCTGTACCATGAGAGTGATAGTCTAGTAATTGTATGATACCAATGACTTTTGAATATGGTTATAACTTTGATCATTACACAATTAACAAAACATTATTTGAATACACTGGCGTGAATGTATGTGTGTGTGTGTGTGGGGGGGGGGGGGGGTCATACTATCCTAGCATCTTTAGAGCGGGGGATAATTTTGTACCGAAAATAAAGGTATGCTCTATACTTCAAACATGGGGCTACTAACGGATAGTATGCTTCAAGTTAGAGTACGGTGAGTTACTGATGACAATGACAAAATCAATGCCATTAGTGAAACACAGAGGCAAGTTATAGGACAGCAATATTTCCCACACACTTTACGTTTTCACACTTTAGGTTATTAAAATTATTTCCTTTCTGCGATATTTTTCTTTTAATTACATAGCCCTTGATGTAGGGGTGTGCCCAAAAATTTTCAGATAAGTATAGACCTATTGCTGCCACCCCCCTGTGCTCGGACCGGATTTATGCCAGTGGAAAAAACCCAAGCACATTTAACTCTTTTTTAAAAAGAGTGACAATCGGGGGGATGTTATGATATGTTAAATAATTGATAATTGTTATTAATATAATATATTACATTGAATGGATCTGCATGTGATAACAGATATCTCACCTTCTGGTGAAATTTTATTTAGATACAATAAAGGCCCTCGACCAATCCAAGAGCAACTAACTTTCAATAACATTATATCTGGCCTTAGTCATCATGACATACCTGATGATAAATTTGTTAGAGTTAGAAACACATGACGCGAGGAGTGTACGCTCTCATGACTGACAAATAATCGAGTACACTAACAAGTAAAACTCTTAACTCTTAAAAAGAGTGACAATCGGGGGGGATGTTATGATATGTTAAATAATTGATAATTGTTATTAATATAATATATTACATTGAATGGATCTGCATGTGATAACAGATATCTCACCTTCTGGTGAAATTTTATTTAGATACAATAAAGGCCCTCGACCAATCCAAGAGCAACTAACTTTCAATAACATTATATCTGGCCTTAGTCATCATGACATACCTGATGATAAATTTGTTAGAGTTAGAAACACATGACGCGAGGAGTGTACGCTCTCATGACTGACAAATAATCGAGTACACTAACAAGTAAAACTCTTTACAAAATTCCTCGGAGTCAAATAATTTAATATCTTAAGAAGATCTGAAAAAACAATAGAGGAAACAAGTACCTCCAACGCAAGTGAATTTACCCTCCAAAAAATCTCTATCCCCTTGGTATAAGATCATTATCCTGCACAACTACAAATTTTCTCTCATTATTTGGATGATTTGACGCCCTCTAATATATCGGGCTGATTTTGACGCCGTATGCGCTCTCCGATAGTTTTTAAACCAACCTATAATTTGGTTCAAATTAATATGAACATACCAAATGTTGTTGAAAACAAAACCGCATGAAAAATGAATTGGGATTAGTTTAACAAACAGTTCATTCGTTCATATTTTAACCAAATTTTGGGCTTTGGGGTTGTCAGAAAAATATTAGATTTGGTAACATATGAACATACCAACTGTTGGTTAAAATTTAAAAAAATGTATGTAAAACGAATGTAAACTTTTTTTTTAAATCAACCGATATGTCGGTCAAAATCGTATGGAGTTCTTATTTAAAAAGTTACCATATTTGCGCATTTTATGCTGCGAGCGAGTGCAAAAAATGTTGATTGGCTGCAAATATTACTTAAGACCTTTAGTCTACTCGTCTTACTATCGCTTTCACTTTCCCTTCAAGATTCAGTTTATTATTTTGATTAGGATCTGTTTTGAAATGTCAATATTTCCTGGTTATAGAGTTATATTCGTACTGACATTGAATGATATTGTAAGTTTAATGCTTCGTGTTCCTCACAAGGTTGTATAATGAAACCCGTGTAGTCTAAAACTGAAAATAAACGTAAGCATGGTTAGGCTTGAAACAAGGTAGATGGATGAAAGGTCCACATTCAGGAAATATCTAGTAGAATATGCAGAAAGTAAAACTGAAAGTGAGATACACATATGAATTAGTATGATAATGTTTATTGATATGTTTTGCAGCAAGAGGCTGAAATATACCCACAAGAAAAAAACAATGTTAAAAAGGACCATATCAGTCATTTTGATAAGATGTTGAATTTGTGGTAATTAGCTCAACATTAACGGGCGTTATTGCAACATTATTGTACATTGTATATACTAAGTAGCCTCCAAATTATCATTCATTACTTTATGAGACTTTACTACACAATGCCACTATTAGATTTATTTTAAGTCCCCCTTTTCATTTTTCTTATTGTTACTGTAAACAGGCTTAATTACTAATTAGGCCTGTGTTTTATTTTAAGTTTTTTGTGCATGTTTGCATTTTAAATTATTGATGTATATATTCGAAGTGTATATATATATATATATATATATATATATAAATGTTGCCTATGGGTTAGGTGGGGTCCCGGATGTCTGGTTGTCTTTTGTTATTTCATTTACACTTATATTTCTGAATTACATGTGTGTCTATTTTTTTTTTCTATTGTTTTGTGTTATATATTGTATATATTCAAGAAAATTTGTATGTAAATTGTATTTCCTTTGGGAATAACCCTGATAGGCCTTTTGGCCTTTGTGATATTCCCACCACATTATGATTCCGAACTGAATATGTTTCATTTTAATGTATTTTTAATTGTATATATCTATCTGCATATGAATTTGTACTTGTGTTTTTAATCAGATGTTGAAATAAATTTGAATTGTATTGAACTATATATATATATATATATTTCTTTCACACTATATATATATATATATGTATATATATATATATATGTATATTAGAAATGAATAAATGAATTGAACTGAAACAACAAGAAAAGGTTGATTTTATACTTGTTGGTGCTATTTTCAATCTCTATATAGGGTGTACATTTGACACCACATTTAAGTTTAACACTCCATGTACAACAAATGGCTAGATCCAAATAACACAGTTCAAAGTACATTATATCATACCAGTCGAATTATTTATGCAAGCAAGAAAGATACTTCGAATTACAACTATCACAAAGCAATAACATAACAATACATTGAAACTAGTATGACAAGACGCACGAAGATGATGTTTGAAGGTTTACATGGTGGTATGAGCAATCGCGGAAGAGGTTTACAGTACATGTTGGGCAACATACAGTCCACACAACAATTGGTTTTTTTTTTTAAATCCAACTCTGGGTAGTTTTCAATCAATACTGCGTAGTTTTCAAGCAAAGCACACATCATTGGATAAAACTACCCAGAATTGGATAAATTTTTAACCAATTGTGTGGACAGTATGTTGCCCAACATTTTTAAGAGTGTAAATTTTGAGCAAATACAGATTCTAAGATGTAATTCGGAAACATTTAAGTAGATAAATTTATATCCGGATTAAAGATTTATTCCGGAATAAAAAAAGTCACTAAGAGCCATGTGATCTTAATCAAATCAATGAACCCACATAATCAAACGTGAATATTTACTTCTTGAGATAAAGATTTTGAAAAATAGAAACATGATATAACAAAGAGCACATTGCCCTGGGAAGTAGTAGTGCTTGGGGCGCTGAAGTACCCCCCCCCCGATTGGTATATGAAGATTAAATTCTAAATTTTGATTGATTATTCATTAAAAAAGGGAAAACTTATAGTATAACAAAAGGGAGAGTATAACTGTATTTCCCTGGCAATTTATAATTAATATTTAATAAGGAGCCAAACAAGGATTAATTTATATTTTAACTGAAACTTTATTTGTCTTATAATTTTTTCACGTTGTGATGTTGTTGTTTTAAACTAACCGACCCCCCTCCTCGACGACGGTAGGCTCTGAGAGCTGGCAGACCATATAACATTTGAAAAGAGAACCCCACCCCAGCGGTGAGACCGTCGGCGGGAAGAGGGGCCTGGTTAGACGATGATATATCTTATCACGTTTAAAATAATAAATTCCATACAACACATATTATGCGTTTTCTGCACCGATGATTGCGAGTTTTCCCTCCAGCAGTAACAGATCTGTGATTCTACAATCGGTGTCCTCGCTGTATTTACTTTAACTGAAGATCAGTATACAATGCTCATCACTAGCGTACCTACGGGGGGGGGGGGGCAGGGGGGCACTCTGCCCCCCTGACGAGCCACAACCCATACAAAAGACATATACCTGCCCCCCCTGACGAGCTTAAAAGACCTTTTTTGCCCCCCCCCCCCGACGAGCTTGAAGACCTTTATTCCTCCCCCCTCCCTGATGAGCTTGAAGACCTTTTTTTTTTTTTTTTTTTTTTTTTTTTGCTTGTCAATCTTTTTCTGGAACGAAAACCTTTATTTTTTTCTTAAGACCTTTTTTTTTTTTTTTTTTTTTTTTTTTTTGCTTGTCAAATTTTTTGGCGGCCGATTTTGCCCCCCCCTGTGGAAAATCCTAGGTACGCCACTGATGCTCATCCTATCCCTAATTTGTCTCGGCAAGAGGTAAAAAGTAACCGGGAGAAGGAAGGCCTCCTTAGTCCACGATCTTACAAGAATGACGTTGAAAATGAAGCAGAAAAGATATTCTGCAGATGATTTCTGACGAGGATGAATTCTAAAAATGAGTCCTGCTAGTAAATTCTGAAGATGAACTCTGCCAGTAAATTCTAAAGGTGAATTCTGACAGTAAACTCTGAAGATGAATTCTGACAATAAATTCTGAAGATAGATGTCAGAGATGCTTGCTGGAGGTGAATGAGGTAGATTCTGTCTCTTCCAAAAGATGCAACCAGTTTTAAAGGACAAGTCCACCCCAACAAAAAGTTGATTTGAATAAAAAAAGAAAAATCCAACAAACATAACACTGAAAATTTCATCACAATCGGATGTAAAATAAGAAAGTTATATTTTAAAGTTTCGCTTAAATTTCACCAAACAGTTATATGCCCATACTGGCTGGTATGCAAGTGAAGAGACTGATGATGTCACCCATTCACTATTTATTTTGTATTTTATTATGCGAAATATGAATTATTCTAATTTTCTCCCCATTGTCAAGTGAAACAACAATTAATTCCGCCCTGAACATGTGGAATTAACATTGTTTAATACTATTATGGCTCAGTCAAGTTCCTTCTTATTGTCGAATCTGTAAGAAAATTAAATATTGTATAATTCAAACAATAAAAAACAAAAAAGATACAATGAGTGAGGGACATCATCGACTGTCTCATTTGCATGCAACTGAGTTGTGCAGGGAACGGTGCATATCACTGTTTTGTGAAAAATAAGTGGAAATTAAAAATGTCATAACTTTCTTATTTTACATCCGATTTTGATGAAATTGTCAGCGTTATGCTAGTTTGATTTTTCTCTATTTATTCAAATCAACATTTTTCTGGGGTGGACTTGACCTTTAAACTAGTGGTAAGCTGTCCGAGTGCAAATTGACCAGCCCTTTTCTCCTCATTTAAATAATTATAATCCAATCGAAGCGCACAATTTCACCTGAGCCACACCCTTTTTTGCACAGTACCAACTACCCTGGGCTTAGATGACCCTCTCAACTTAACTTATCGTTTACGTCGGAGTATTTACTAATTATTGTAGAACAATGGCAACTCATATCACTATACTATTAATGTCTAACATTAGCTTATGTTATGTATACCTGATTGGGATGGGATTTGTTTCGGTAAATGCTAATTCAATTCTTCTTATTCTTTCTTGTTTGCCTTCTTTTGTCAGGTGACAGAGCCTAGTTCACTTTGCCATACACTTTCTCTGTTATTCCTTTATATAATTTTGTATCACCCTATGAACACTTTTTCCAACCCACTCCACCATCATGATTAAAATAATTAATTGGCTATTATGAAACACCTTTATATATTAGTTTCAAAGAACACTGTAAATAAATTATATATAAAATTGAAGCTTCCTAAACCAAGAATCGATCGATATGAATACAATGTTTTATATCGTGGATATGTGAGATAACTAATTTATCTCTTAAGATAATTTGTAGGCAAACTAAATTTGCCGATCACAGTTCACCCTGACATGAAGTGTATAGTAAAAATAGCAAAAAATATTGGCGAAGGTTTAAGGAAAATCCATCGATGAATACAAAAAATATAAGAATTTTAATTATTTTATTTGTGACGTCATATAAGAGTAGCTTTTCTACATACACAAAATAAATGAAATGTCATTTTATCAGAAAATTGAAAGTGGTTTATGTTGTACCTTTGGTATACATAGCCGAATCATTTCAAGCCCACTCTAAAGAGAACCAAAAAAATATCATCTCGAATCATAAAAAAATATATGCATTGTGTATTACATTAACATATGGGGCGGTTGCTCGTATATGACTCCAAAACAACTTTATTCATTTTATTGGATTTTCCTCGAACCTTCACCAATATCTTTTTATTGTTTTTTCTTCTATTTTTCACAACAAACTCTTCAAAAGTGGGAAATTTCCCTTTTATTTCAGCGTAGAATATTTATTTTTTTAATGTTGATTTTGAAATCCGCGATCCGTTCAGCTTTGCCGTTTACATAAGTCAATGTAGGTCCTAATAACAGTCAAGGAAAAAACACATTGTTGTTGTTTTTTCTCAAAGCGATTGGATATTATTCAACATGCACAGTAGATCAGGGATGGGATATATGAATATGACATAAATATAATATATAATCAGGCTCCCGCATTCATATAATCCTGGATCTACCGCGAATTAACGCACCCAGCAATTCAGTGTGTGTATAACACCAACAGCGGAAATTCAGATATCCGTACTGAAATCCAACCTTTTCATTTCCGTCATAAGAAATAATGATAATAGTATAAGAAGTATTATTATCAAATGTTACCTTGGTTAAGGGTCAAGCAAGAATAACCTAAAATGAAAAGTGAAATATTTAGATATATCCAGTGAATGTTATAGATCCAGGAAAAAGTAAGAACAGTATATGTAATCTTAGTTTGTTTTGAGAATAAAGAAATACCAAAGAAAGGATGTCTGTTGTACCAAGGTACATGCTGATAAGACAAACTTGAATTTCACTGCATTAATATTCGTGTTGGGTAAATTAGAGAGGTAAAGTTGAAAAATAAAAGTTGCTTTACATTCTAATGTATTGCAGGGGATCACTGAAGTGCCTATATAATGCTATATACTAGCACTTTAGGAAAGCATATATTCTGCATTTAAAAGTTATGTTGCGACCGAGCGGAAAATGATCGGAATTTTAATATCAATAGCTATAATTTTAGAGCACTTTGCATCATGAATGGTATACTGTATCACTCAATAAATAAATACGCATATAGGGCATACATAGTAGATTTAGTATCATTTTTGTTTTAATTTGTCGTTGATATTTTTTTAGGGGTGGGGCTTAGTCCCATATGGTTCTATATATCTTGTCTTAACCTGAAGTCCATTTTTCATCCATCAAGTTGTGGGTAGCATTAATATTTTGACAAGAATGTATGGATCCTACACCAGTGTACATGTATACTATTTTTTAGGAGGGGGGGGGGGGTTCTGGGGCTTGAAAGTTTACAGAGTGAATAGTCTGCCATGGGCAGCACGGGGAAAGGGGCTCGATATAAATGGCCGCGTAATTTGCAAGTCATTTTCGGGTAAATTTTTATGGGCAGCCGTAAGGGCCAAAATTAAATTGCTGAGTTAGTGGAATTTAAGCAAAAATGGGAGGGGATCATGTTGCTGTCTAGTAAGAGGGGGCATTAATAGCGTAGGAATGAAGAAGAACGAAGATTTCTGGATTTTGGGTCAAAACCGAGACTATCTGTCCGGGGACATCCCGATAGTCCGCGGGGTCTAAGGTAAAATGATATGACCTTCTAGAATAAATAGCCCTGGGCAATCGCCTCTGATAACTACCCAAAATGACTGCATGTTATAGTTCGCGGGGCCGATATATGCATTGTCAGTTAACACACAACAGTACTTCAGGGGCGGATCCAGCCTTCGCCAATGGGGAGGGGGGGGGGGCGGAATTTTTTTCAGTCACATTTTCCCCGATCGGCCGCTCGAAGTTGAATTTTGTTTGTTTCTTTGACGGGGTAGTCCTAATAGTCACTTCTAAGCTTTATTCTTATATATTATAATCTCAAGCCTTATTTAAGTAGTGCGAGTGTGAAGCGCGAGCTATTTTTTTATTTCATGTATTTTGTCCTAAAATTTGAACATTATGGGCAATGTTAGTGATCCTAAACGAGATGTCTATCCAACTAATTTTTTTTTCTTTTATCCTCTTAATCGAGGTATTTATTCACAATAACATGTACATATATATACAAACATTAAAAAAAAATTTAATTCACTTCAATAATGCAATAATTTTTTGAATATCACATTTTTTCAAAATTCCGAACTTGCTTTTTTGTTTACATAAACTTTCTAAATAAATTTAGTAAGCTTGAATTCAATCCATAAAGAATTCGCATCATATCTTTTTCCTTTAAATATGCTTTTTATGTAATTTCGATAAATAACAAATTGAGCAATAACACAAAATAAATTACACATAACATTGCTGGAACTTTGCAGATCATAACCTATGATTAATGTTTTTTCATCTATAGAAATAGTAATCTTGAAAATATAAAATACCAACCTTTCTATAGTTTTCCAAAAAAAATCGAACATATTTACTATACAGTATGAAATGAAAAGTGGTATCAACTTCTCCACAAATGTTACATGAGTTGTTTTCTACTACATGCCACTTAAATAAATTGTCTCTTGAGGGTAAAATCTTGTTAAAAAATTTAAAATTAAATTGTCTAATTCTATTATCCACAATTAAATGCAACTTAAAATAAAATACATGGTTCCAACTAAAGGAAACTGGTAATGAAAAAAGATAAGACCAAAAAGAAACAATGCCTGGTTTTTCCGATACCTCCGAACATAATAAAGAATATATCTTTCTTGTTGGTAAATAATCTAGAGTTATTTGTTCTCCACTTTTTAATGAAATTACGATTCGTTCACTTTTTTTTAATTCGAGTGGATAATTTTCCTTAAACAACTTATTCAACCAATAAACAGGAAAATACTTTTTTAATTTAGCATATTCTAAATCAAATAAAAGCTGAGAAGAATAGACAGATTTATTTAAAATATTTGGTGCTAACCACTGACGATTTCTTATAACATCTTTTACCCTAATTATACCTGCATGCTTCCATTTCTCAAATACCAACATACGTTTATTAAAAGTAATATTGCTGTTATTCCAAATGATTTCATTTTCAATGTTTTTTACTCCAAATATACCAATATATCTTAACTTAGACCAGCTACAAAAAAATCATGGTAAAAACTAGGTATATTTGCTTTTGTACAAAGAAAATTCATATCTTTTGTTGATATATTGTATTCAAAACATAAAGGAATTTCACCAATCTTTGATAACCAATAATTAAAAAGAAATTTCCAACTACGTTCGCCTTGCTCTAACAACTTGCTTATCCACGAAATCTTAAGCGATTCAATTTTCGATTCCAAGTGGACCATACCAAGACCACCTTCGTTTGTTTTATTTATACAAACATTTATTTTAACCTTTTCTTTTGAAGAATTCCAAATAAAAGTATATCACATTTTATTTAGAGATTTGATTACTTTCTGGGGAACTCTAATCACTTTTGCAGGATACACAATTTGAGACACCAACAAAGTTTTGATGATAATAATTTTTCCGAAAAATGTTAGATTTCTTAGTTTCTATACTCTAATAATATTTTGTATCTTATCTAGTTTATTTTGCCAATTATAATCTTCAACATCTTTCTCATTTTCCCCAACATATATACCTAAATATTTTATCGGTTCTTCAGTACATTCTATTTGTCCGGGGACAATATCAATATTAAGCTTCAGCAGCTTGGTTTTTTGCAAATAAATCCTTGGCCCAGCATTTGAACCAAATAGTATTAATTCTTCCATCAAAATAGAAAGAGAATTTTTATTTTTCATAAATATAGTTGTATCATCTGCAAATTGGGATAGTTTTACTTCTACTTGATCATCATTCATCTGCGAAATCGGTAAACTGAGACCTTCAATTTTATGATTCTGTTTAATTTTCGTCGCCAAAACTTCTGCAACAATAATAAAAAGTAGTGATGAGAGGGGGCACCCCTGCCTTACACCTCTTTTAATTTGAAAAGTTTCAGAGATCCAGCCATGATTTAACACACGGCCTTTTGCGTTATTATACATCGATTGAATCCACCGAATGAATGAATTTCCAAAATTTATTCTTTTTAAAAGGTAAAATAGAAAATTATGACTTATGTTGTCATAGGCTTTTTCAAAATCCAGAAACATAATTATGCCCGGGGCTTTTATGCCCTGATAATAATCAATTATATCTTGCACCAGACGTATATTTTCCGCTGAAGACCTTTCTCTAATAAAACCACTTTGATCGGGAGATACAATGCTCGTTATTACATTTTGTAGTCGTTTGGCAAGAACTTGTGCAAGAATTTTGTAATCAACATTTATGATTGATATTGGTCTCCAGTTATGAATGATATTTTTATTTCCTTTTTTAAACAATAACGCCAACATGGCCATGTTTTGTCATGGAGATAATTGCTGCTTTCTATGTCCTTCATTTAAACTGTTCATTAACATATCTTTTAGCTTGCTCCAAAAGCATTTATAAAACTCGGCTGTGAGGCCGTCGCTATCTATCCAACTAAATGATTACTGCGAGCGCGAGGATTTTGATTTTCTATCTGAAGAATGGAAATTCCAAGCACTTTTTGTAATCGTGAAAAGGATAATTATTTAAATATACAATTGATGCGAGCGCGAACGTAAAAAATCGTGATTTACACCAGAAAATGGGACACTCTATTCATGTTGTGTAAATCATGAAAATAATGAGTAATTGGAAATCTTCCTACATTGATAATGCGAGCTCAAAGCGCGAGCACAATCTTTTTTATATTGTGATCTGAAAATGGATAACGATTTAAATAGAGAACAAGCTGTGTATTTGAATAAACAGGCGCGCGCGTGTTTCAGATTTCGACCTAGAATCTGGGCATTATAAATACCTTCTTTCATCATGAACATCAATAAAGCGAGCGCGCGAACGTAAAATATTTGATATTCCGATCTGAAAAGGGGTCAATAAGCTCTTTATTTTAAGCACTTTGTAGGAAAATTGTGAGGTTGATATGGATCACAGTTTAAAAAGAGCTGATATGTTCCATTATCATTACTTGTCGATATTTCATTCTAAAAAGGGACAATTTGATTATCAAACTGATGTCTTCTTTATTAATCTAATAAGCCTAATGAGAGCGCGAAATCTGTTCATATTATGGCCTGAAAACTGGACATTTAAAGCACTTTTGTAATTATGAATAAGATGCATGAGTTAATATATTTTCAACAATCAATGCGAGCGCAAATCGCGAGCCGAATTTTTTTTAAACGGTCGTGAAATGGGAATTTTTAGTAGTCTGTTATAGAATTATTATTGAGATATACATAACTCACCAATCAAAATACGAGCGTGCAGCGCCAGCTGATACGTTTTAACAATTTGACCTGAATCGCGATATTTTGAGAACTTTATAAATACAGGAAAATAATTGGTACCTGACAAATCAATTTTGGGAGCGCAAAGCGAGAGTAGAAAATGTTACCATTCAGAAAATAAAACATAATTTTTTACAGAGCACTTTTTTTAAAATCAATTTGTAAATCAAACAAAATAATGAAAGTTCGATTTCCGAGCTGAAATATGCTTTGCATGTTGACGTCTAAATTTGATATTTCAAGCTCCATACTGAGCAAGATAATTAATTTACCTAAAAGGCAATGCGAGCGCAAAGTGTGAGCAAAAATGTTGTATAGTGACATGAATTAAGGATTTTTTTTCCAAGTCTTCCCCTCACCTTATTTTATTCACTCGTCTTCCTCCTCTTTTGTTTTCTCTTTTCCCCCTCTCTTTTCCCTTATTTTCCTTTTTTCTTTCTTTCCATTTTTTTTCTCTTTTTTTGCTCCGCCAATAGGGGGGCCCGGGCCTTCCTGGATCCGCCTACTGTACTTCATGCACATATACAGTCCCCGGCCCTCCCCCTCAATTTATACACGTATGCTTGTTTCCCATTTCTCCGGAAAAGGGTAAATTTTAGGGAAAATTGGGGTATTGAAGTATTTTTCCCCGACTCCTTTTTTAAATTAGGGGATAGTTTTCACGTTTTTGCGGGCCAAATCGATATTCGTCGGGGGGGGGGGGGGCGCCAAATTTACCTGTTATGAGGGGGCGCCAAATTTAATGATTGATTCAATGATATCCTGCTCATGAATCCAAGTAATGCTTGAAATATCCCTTTTGAAGTTCAGTAGATCATTTTTTTTTGAGCTCGGGCTATTGGATTCATTATTGGTTTAATGAAATCCCGTTTAGGAATTCAAATGGAGCTTGAAATGCCCCTTTTACAGATTGGTAGATCAAAAAATTTCAGCTCGCGCTTCGCGCTCGCATTATTTGTTCAGTGATATACTTATCATGCCCATAGATTCAAATGTTGCTTTAAATGTCCCTTTTTAAGTTCATTAGATAAAAAATTCAGTTCGCGCTTCGCGCTCGCATTATTGGTGAATGTTTTTCTTTTATTATAGTAAATTACAAAATCAATACCAAATGCATGGTTACAAAACGATGTAAATATTTGGAGCAAAAGTCTTACGCTACCTTTTATAATTGTCAACAAAAAAGAAAAAAAAATGCACATGATTTAAGCAGTAAATAATACTATAGAATGATAGAATTTTGTTATGTGATAGATTACCATATGTTAATAAACAATGGTGTTTATATTATTTGGTCACATTTTTTCAGACTTTTTTTTTAAATAGAGATTGACGATAATAGACTTCGAGATTTTACTTTCAAATTACTCTATAATTTACTTCCCAACCGGAAAAACCTTTACAAGTGGAAAATAATCATTAGTAATTTATGTTTAAATTTCAATATTGAAGAAGACATTAATCATGCATTCTTTGACTGAGAGTTGAACAAATTATATTCGTTTAATATTTTATTGCAAAAAGTCTTCCATACTGTAATAGAAATCAATATGATTTCCTTATTAACATTGGCAAATTGCATTATGGAGTATTTATAAATTGATTTTGGAGAAAAATTCACTTGGTTTTGATAAATGAATTTACATTCTTGTTTTCTTATTAAAAAAAGGAGATTGAAAAAGGGATAAAATCAAATAACATAAGAGAAAGAGAAGATGAAAATTAACCATTCTGTTTGTTATATTTGATTTAATTGATACATTTTCATTGTCAAAAGTTCATGATTATAATTGTTTTTATAATTTGTCTGTGTAAAGCTATGAATTCTGTAAATTGCGTAAAATTTACAAATGTTTTTACCCAACCGACATGCATGTTCCCATTTTACCCAATATTGGGTAAAATTTTTTTAGAGTCTACTTACATTTTACTGATACACAACTGTTTTGTGAACTTTCTTACTTGACATCCGAATTTCGTGGAAAGTTTTACCCAGTGTTAAGCGCATTTGATATATTTTTTTGAAATTCAAATAAACGTTTGTTCGGAATAAGCAATGTTATAGAATGTCGGAACTTTCTTACTTCACATTGAAATTTCGTTGACATTTTTTACCCAGTGTGCTTAAACTCATTTGATTTTCTGTTTCTTTTGTTAGGATTGATTTCCTCTTAAAAGTATTTAAAACAGATTGTGCACCCTCCTACTGTTTATTGTTAAAGATAAATGCAAACATTATGTTTGTCTGGAATCAGTACTTACATTCGATTGCGGCGCTGTTAGGAGTGATAATACTCGGCAATATACCAAAGATGATGATAATACACTTCCTCACTCTTCTCATCATTGTGTAGTTGGTGAATTCAAACTTCAGAATTATTCAAATTGAAAATAATATTGGAGAAATCTTTGACCGTGCAGCTCAAATTAGGCCTATTCTAGTCAAATTGTGAGGACTCGGACAGAATGAAGTACTTTTGCTTTCGTTCTTCCTTACAAACAAACCTTACACTCTAAATTACAGGGATTTAAAACAAGTCCACATGGACTGTAGTTAGGGACCAATCGAATTCCGGATTTAGTTTGAATCCTTAAGATTCATTTTTAAATCTCGAAAGATTTAAATTTAAATCATTTGAGATATAAATTTAAGTCGTTAGGATTAAAACTAAATTCAGAAATCGATTGGTCCCTAGCTACAGTCCATCTGGACTTATTTTAAATCCCTGTAATTTAGAGTGTACATCCGTATAGCGGATATATACTGGCATGCTGGTGTTTTAATACAGCACGCATGTGTCTAGAAAATGCACCCATATCTTTCATTAACGAATAGACAGAATGTTGTGCTACACAATTAACAATCCTCGGGAATTTCCCTTAATCTTTGAAGCCGGAGACTTCTTGAAGTTTTACATTTTTAAAAGAAGGTTTGGTTTTCTTCAGGTTCAGATAGATCCCCTTTGATTTAGTCAAGTTTGATAAATACATAGGTGTATCTACGGTCTACGGCTCATTAAATATTTCACGATTGTCGAATTTATTATAATTTGACCATTAGTTGAATTTATCTTTTGAAAATCCATTCATATCTATTTATCTATCTATCTATCTATTTAGGTATAGCTAACTAACGTGCTTACCAGGTTTATATATATACACACACACACACACACCCTCACTCTCTCTCACACACAAACACACACACAAGTATATATACATATTAACAAAGAGGATAGTACTTCAATCTGACCAATCTATGTTTGGAGTGTATTTATCCAGCTAGCTATCTAGCTATGAATCCATCCAAGATTTTTGAAGGGGGGGGGGGGGGTTCAAGCTGAATGAAAAGCTGACAAGCCAAAAAAAAATTAATTTGTACCATTATTTGAATCGGGATGTCATTTCGAGTCACGATTAGCAATCAGAAAGAGGTCTTTGTTGTTACCATCTCCAATCGTTTAAATTATTAATATGCGAGTGGGATTTTTTTAAAAATCTCAATGAGCTATACAACACATTTTAGATCCCCTATAATACAGTACAAAAGGATATTGCAAAGAACATGGGGGTCTTAACCATTAACATATTACGAGGGATGAGGTAAGTCCCCGAGCAGAAATTTAATTTTTCAAAGTGAAACATAATATTATATTAAGATCAATTTACTACGAACCTCCAATAAAACGGATACCCATAACTTATTCATATTCCTCACTTGGTTATTCATCATGATACACATAAACCCGATATTGTCTCTATGCATAACATAATAGTTGAAACAACTGAAATAACGAAATTCATAATGATATTTGTGTTAAAGCAGCATCTTTTTATATCAATGTATTTTCCAGTCATGCAGCAAGCGGTTGCGGTATAAGACTACATTTCCAAATGAAAATATGTATACATAAAAATATGTATTAATAAACATAACGCTTCAAATCCGATTAAGTATTTGTCATAACGCACAAAGCCTAAATAAAAGAAACAGATCTTGTTGTAAAGTAGGCTCCAATTGGGGAAAAACATAAGCACTTACAGTAAGCGATATAATGTGAAACTGAATAAATATTAATTACATATTACGCATAAAACACCTTGCCGCCAGAAGAAAATGGTTTAAGAGGAAAATTAAACGATAAACAAACAAGGAAAATAGAGAAAATAATCCGAGGATCAAATAGTAGAGTGTGTGAGTGAAAACTTTATTTTTATGCTTTCATCGGTATACGATCAAGCATTGTACCTCTCTAATAGGGATACGACTAGCACATCAATGATGTGGAGCTCATCCGGCATCTTGCAACGAAATTTAACACAAGT
Source organism: Lytechinus pictus (assembly GCF_037042905.1). Lineage (NCBI taxonomy): Eukaryota > Metazoa > Echinodermata > Echinoidea > Temnopleuroida > Toxopneustidae > Lytechinus > Lytechinus pictus. The sequence continues at coordinate 31,404,549 of NC_087261.1, forward strand.
TTAATTTCAGCCCAGTTGACACTGTAGTGAATTACATTGGTGACATAAATTGAGGATATAGAATTGAAGTTGATGAAGAAAAGGCATTTTTTGTGATCTATGAATACATTTCATATAAATTAAGCATAAATAATTTTCTAGTCAAAATGTCTAAACTCAGTTTAGAGCCTTGGTGAACCTCATGTAGCTCTCAGATGGAACAAAAATAATCAAAATCAATCAACAAATAAATAAGTATTTTTGTGAGTATTGAAAATATATGAATAAATTAGCATATTTATTGAGCTTCAAAATTCTGGGTTGAAATTTTGTATCTCCACCTCGAGCTATCATATAAAGCAAACAAAATTGAAATTGATCTATAAATGAAGAAGAAAAACATTTTTTTGTGATTTATGAATAAACTTTGCAGAAATTAGCATAAATAATTTTCTAGACAAAATTTCAAAATATTTGTGTACAAGTTTGGTGAACCTCATGCAGCTCTACCAGATGGAAGAAAAAAAATCAAATCAGTCAACAAATTAAAGAAGAAGGGGCATTTTCTGTGATTTATGAATACATTTCGCATAAATTAGCATAAATAATTTTCTACTGAAAAGTTCAAAATTCAGTGTAGAAGTTTGGTGAACCTCATGAAGTTCTACCAGATGGAAGAAAAAAAACAAAATCGGTCAACAATTAAAGAAGAAGAAGCATTTTATGTGAATTTTTAAAAATACGCATAAATTAGCATATTCAATGAGTTTCAAAATTCTGTGTAGAATTTTGAATCCCCCATCTAATGCTATCATATTAATAAAACAGAATTGAAATCAGACTTGAAATGACGAAGAAGAAACATTTTGAAATTCAGTCAACAAATAAAGAGGCATTTTCTGTGAATTATGAATTTCGCATAAATTAGCATAAATAATTTTCTACTCCAAATTAAAAAATTCTGTGTAGAAGTTTGGTGAACCTCATAAAGCTCTACCAGATGGAAGCAAAAAATTCAAAATCGGTCAACAAATGAAGAAAAAGAAGCATTTTTTGTGAATTTTGACAAATGCGCATAAATTAGCATATTTAATGAGTTTCAAAATTCTGTGTAGAAGTTTTGAATCCCCTACCTAGTGCTATCATATAAAGCAAACAGATTTGAAATCGGACTTGAAATGGCGAAGAAGAAGCATTTTGAAATTGTGGACAGACGACAGACGACAGACGACGGACGCCACGCCACGGCGTAAGCTCATCTGGCCCTTCGGGCCGGATGAGCTAAAAAAGGAACGTACAGGGGGAAAATGAGGGGAAATTCAACATTAATGACTACCCCCACCCCCCCCAAAAAAAAAAAAAAAAATCTTTGTGCTTCACGCAGCCATTGCCTGTTAAGATAGGCAGCCATATACTTCCACTATCGTAGCGATCATTTTGGCCTGTTACGAACGACGAACATTTCTATTGTATATTATGATTGGTGAACTTCTTCTCCTATTATGATTAGCGACCCTCTTCTAATTTGACTGGAGAGCCTTATGAATATTGAAACAATTTTCCCTGCTATGAGTCGACTAGAAACCCCTTGCATGATTATGACTAGCTACCCTCTTCTTTGACTATGACGAGCCCTCTTCGTTCATCATTACTATAGCGATCCCTATGAACATTGACCTTTATGAAGAGCGACCCTTATGACTACGATGACTAGCGGGTGGACCCCGATAGGAATAGTAATGGCAGATTATCATATCATAAACTAATAACTATCACTATTTATTTAAAATGTTTTCATATACAAAGTTAATATAAAACAATCAATAATACAATACATGTAGTCGTAATACAAACAATGAAAATAGATATATGATTCATTAAACAGAATGACAATTGAAAGGAATGCAGGAGACCGCCATCGTGACCGAGAGCATGACTATGATGGCGGTCTCGTGAAAATGTAGGTCTGTTTTCGTTGATCAGGTGAATACAAGTCAGGTGAAAGTATTTTCAAAAGGTAAGAATGTTACATTATTTTAGCGATGCTTGTTATGATAACAGGCTATACTAAGCAGAATATAAGCGAATGTTTACGCGACAGCCATTGAAATCAAAGCACAAACATTCCCGATTAGTTCACAATACTTAAATCGTTCAATATTATGGTATGCATATTCAAAGTCACATCGTCGTTACACAAACTGATGTATCAAAAGGAACATTCATAACTCACAAATTTACAAGTATACATATACAGCCCATAATGTATTATCACAATGCTGAATACAGAATGTAGACATAATAATAAACAAAGTAACCATGTATCGCTCCATATGCTGGCTAATACATTTCTACATATTATTATTCCTTAAATGTAATGTTTATTGACCCAAATGTTTTATGTCAAGTGGTTGTCAGAGCTAAATAGAATAGTGAATATTTCTAGCACATAATCAGACAGAATTATTTTAAAAGAACACAATGCACAACAAAATATCATGTTCTGTTATCTCTATATAATTTAGATCCCTTTTTACCACATCGTATGTAACCCCATCCCCGGCCTACCCCCGGATTTTGACAGGGTAGTGGTTTGCGGCTCCACCTTCCCTTAAGAACTGAAGTTGCTATGAAATATGAACTAGATAGCCCTCTACAAACGGGGGTACTTGGGAACTGGAATTTAACATGAAATACCAGGGGTCTCCGAGAACTAACGCCTGGAATGAGGGGAACAGGAACGGGACAGAACGTGTTGTCAAATGAAAAGCGTTAAAAGTTTCAAGTTTATTTTATTGATTTCAAATCCAAACATTACAATCTAAGAAAATTAAAAATATACAAAATATCAAACAAAAAGTTACATTAATAAATTAACATTTTAAACAATAAACAGAGTCATAAATAAAAAAAAACTGCTAGATGATGTCAGAAACTGTTAGACTCTCGATTATCTGTCAATTTACAGGGCATATTTTATTCCTGAAATAACAATAATCATAATCATTAAAATATGCGTGTGAACTGTTAGCAAGATGTAAAAGGGAGGGAGTGGGGTTTAAAAGAGCTGTCATACCCTTACCGTCATTTATACGTGAGTGTTCCTTCACGGGGGGGGGGGGGGTTTACCCACAATTCACTCTATTATATTGCTTCACTGTACATGTACTTCCATTTCCAAAACATATCATTATCATCGCTTCGACAAACAGTGGTCAGTCAGTCTCTCGAGTTTATTTCATAAGACCTATGAACCCCTCATTTCAGGCGCCATCATTTCACATTAAATTCCAGATCCCAATCCCATAGGCAGCGTTGTTTAGCCATTCATTTCATAGCAACTTCGATTGCTTATAGGGATTCGGTTCAAAATTTGGGGCCACATACCTACCCTTACCATATCCGAATGCTCCCGGTCCCTAATATCCTATACTAGGGTGACAAGCTTAGACGATTATTTTCCTAACCTCTGATTTGCAACAATTATCACAAAAATAGACATGATAGATGAAAGTATTACTGATTGATTTTTATAATTTTCATTAAACACCTTAAAGCATAAATTTTTGGTTGCTGAAAGTACGTGAGAGAATTCAAAAGTTCATCCATACAACTCATTTTCCACCATTTCGGTTGTATCATCGTCATCATGTAATTGACCAAACCTTGGTTTATCTGGCATAGCATACATTAATTCAATATCATATGAGGGTGAGGAAGTTAAAGCATTCTTGCTCCTTCGATTCTTATCGGGCATCGCATACAAATCACCAGCGTCGTCTGCTTTCTCAACAGGATGGGACTTGTCTAAGGCATCATGGGAAGGTTGACTTTTTCGCCCTTTATCTGGTACCGCATACATATCCGCTTCTTCATCGGCAACTTCTCGACCGTCTGGTCCCAGACGATGTTTGGTCGACATCGCGTACAACTCATCCGAACCACCCACACCCTTTGATGTCATAGCGTCATTGCCCGTTGTATCAGCTGCCATGTTTTCATAGCTATAGTCTGGTTCTGCCACGGCTGGAGTGTTGCCAGCTTCCCCTTTCACGTTGACGTATTCTACTATCATGGTACCTCTCTTCATTTGGGCTGAAAAGGCATCCTTCTCGACCACCCCGTACAGATCATCCTTCAAGTAAAATAAACGGTAATATTTGGATAAAAAATGGCTTTGTAATGTCAGTTGGCCACAATGCCACAATGATCCCGTCAGGCTTCAGTCTCTAAGGCCTACACCAACAAATTCAAATACTAGCTGAAAACTATAAACAAAATGATGAGAATAATACTATCGAATTTCGTCACACTTCAACACTCTTGTCAGAATGCAAGGCTCCCTTATCATATCAAAATTTTGAGAGGTCCAAAATAGCGGGCAGCTAAACAATTGAATTGCAAGCAGGCGCTTCAAGTAACATTGGAAATCTATATATTTAGAGGTAGCGATATATTATAAGAGTATACATAATTAATAAAGGTTAAGAATAACTCGGTCAAGTCTTGATGGTCACCCAATTAAATGGGAATGAAACCCTTGGAACAAGTTAACTTTTGTGAAAACATAAATATAAAAGAATGAAATTAATGAAAGTTTGAGAATAATCTGACCAAGTTATGAACATTTTAATTTTGATCATTAACGCTGGAGAGATCAATTGGCAATGCGATCAAGGTTTGAGATGTTACAGAAGTACAACTTCCCTATTTGTACACTGAAAATACACCCAAGACATTAATTTTTGCACAATCTATGATGTTAGTGCAAACACTTTGTCCACGATGAATTTCGTGTTACCTCTATTACATGTCCTCCCATGAGGATAAAAGCGAGAAATTTATTATGTTTAATAGTAATGGCATCACACATCTCATAGGCGGATCCAGCTTTTGGCGAAATGGTGGGGGGGGGGGGCGTACTGCCGAGCGGCGCACATATTTTTGCACTTCACCGCCGCCATAAAAGAAAATGTTGAAAAAGGGGTAAAGTCTGACCCTGTCAAATGCTCTTTTCAAAATGTAGGATTTCCAGTCATGCCATTTTGCATGACCACACGCAAATATTTCCGGGGGGGGGGGGGCAAGACTCGAACATATTTTTGAAAAAAAATATAAAAACAATAGAGTAAACGGACCCTCAATGGGGTGATAATTTTTTATACAAGTGTAATTAAAGTATTTGGTGCACATCTCACATTTGCACATTTTTCATAGTTTTCATGAAATGTTAAGGAAACAAAATGTGTTTTCACAACAGCTGATCGGGAATTGCCCCCCCCCCTTCCCTCTTGCTGCGTACGACCATTCCATGAAGTCCACTTAAACATAGCTCATTATAACAGAAAATATACATCAATTTAAACATATAATCTTTCTAAAACATATATAGAGATAGATTGAAAAACTTATTAAAGAAAGAAACAAGTCAAAAGTAACACAAATTATGTGCGATTTTAAAATCTCGTGTACTAACCCATTTATTGCGATGAGGCTAATACTTTTGCATATTAATTGAGATACAAGTTTTGTTTTACTATATATACATGTATATATACATACACAATGATACTACATCATGAATCATTTGGATTTTGGAATACATCACCAATCCAGGTTTTTTTTATCATTCAATTTTCATGTACATGATGTATATGCCTATATATATATATATATATATATATATATATATTGTGATGCTTTTCACTAAATCTAATTCAATTTGTAATGATGAGTAATTTTTATCTAATTACTTTGACGAAACTGGATATCATGCTTATGACCTGAATTCAGAAAGAGATCTTTCAAGACAGAGCTTTGGAAATAGTTCTCCAGTTTTACAGGTATCGCTACCTTTGTTTTTAACTTTTTCCCGAGTGATCAGATGAATAATATTTAACTTAAAGGAAGATGAAAATAAATCAAATTTTGTGACGTAAACATTTAAACGTTAAAACAAAGGTATTGACAAACTGTATTTATACATTGAAAATGATATTTAGGTCTAACGAATATACGTCTGGTTGCATAATTATACACTCCCGTTATTAGCAACCATCAGACATTTTTTTATTAAAGCATTGGAAAATAAGATCAACATTAAAGGATTTGCTCTACACTTTTGTATGATTCGGGGATTTTTTAAATAACAAATTAAATATTTCATGACATCTGTGGGCAACTGCTCCGCCCCAGTCCACTCTGAAAGGGCATGCGATCAGCTTTGTTATTCGTTATGACCATTCAACAATAAAATTTATAACCAGGTGCCACTGATCATTCGTGACCGGCGCCGATCTAGATTTGGTTGGCGATAGGCCCTTCTTCATTATTAAACCGGCGCCTTTATTTGAACCAGGGGACCCTGATTATTCTTGACCGGCGACGATTTAAATTTAGGTGGCGCGGATTATTCTTGAACGGAGCCGGTTAAGACTCTGGCAGCGCCGATTTATAACCAGATGGAGCCGATTATTCTTGCCCGGCGCCGATTTAGATTTAGGTGGAGCTGGCTATTCTTGATCTGCGCCGGTTAAGACTCTGGCAGTGCCGATTTTTCTTGACTGGCGCCTATTTATAACCAAATGGCGCTGATTATTCTTGTCCGGCGTCGATTTAGATTTAGGTGGCACTGATTATTCTTGATTGGCGCCAGTTATATGCAGGCAGTGCATTCATGAATTATTTTTAATCGGCGAAATTGTTGGGAAAAGGGTAGTTAAAAGAAAAGATAAGGAAGATGATATGATTGTGCTTTGCTGGGGGATAGTCTTTCCTTTACTGTTGCTAATATTATTTCAGTGTATAATTATTTTAAGCGGCGCCTTTTCTTTTCTTTCCTTATTTTTATTTTTAAGCGGTACCTTTTCTTTCCTTTACTTTTCTTTCATTTTATTTGAGCGGCGCCCTGTGCCCCCCCCCTGGATCCGCCACTGCATCTTGCTAGCATTGCCAATGAGAGGATTTCTATAGCATTAGTGATATCAACATTCAATTGTCCATAACTTTCTTGTCATTTACTAATTTATCTCTCAAAATTTTGTTGATCTGTTGATATTTTTCTGTATTAGACCAGTCAACTGGTTTCAGTGGTTCCATTCTCCTTTAATAATTGTGTTGCTATATTATTCTTGAATATTTCTATCTGTTTACCATTGTATCCCTATCAGTGGCTTCATGGAAACCTACGATAGAATTCTCATATCCTTGAGACCCGGATGTGTTTCTTGTCATCTCACAAACACCATATTTCTGGTCCTCTTTTTCCTTGGACCTGTAAAGAAAGAGCCAATACCACAGTAAGCAAATGGGTAATGCAAATGATAATGTCAATAATAGTGATAATGATAATAATGATAATGACAGTCGTAAATTCAATGTTGATGATGATGAATAATTATAGTAATGATAATAATAATTAAAATAATAATAATAATTTGCATTTATATAGCGCTTTATCAATTATTATTACCCGGTCACTGGATTCATATCATTCCAAGCAGGGTCCTGTTAGGCGCAAATTTGCTAAACCAACCACAGTGACGGTTGTTTCCTACCGGTACCCAATTAGCACCTGGGTGAGAGTGGCAAAGTGTGGATTGACGCCTTGCCAAAGGGCACTAGGCCATGGTGGGATTCGAACACACGACCCTCTGATTACAAGTCGAGAGTCAGAACCGCTATACCACGGCGGTGTAGCGGTAATGGTGTAATAATAATAATAATAGTAATACTAAACTAGTATAATGATGATATACTGACAACCATATCTCCTTTTGTGAGTGAACATAAACGCATCTTGATATCTTCCAAAGAGTTTCAATTATCAACTTCTTGTAATCATGTTGTTAAGCTATCCCCATCAGAGGGCTGGAGATATGGTATGACATTTGAAATAACATTAAGTAGCGTAATGAGCCCAAAAATTGAGAAGGGGCAGATAATGTGGATGGAGCAAAAAGTTCTAAAAAGATAAGAACGAGCAAATATAAATTAATTTTTCGAGGTTTTTTGTTGTTGTACATATTCGGGCAAGAGTATAATATTCCATTCCTTCTCTATCATTTTATTTTATTTTTCCTTTTTTGGTCGTTGAATTTTTATTTATATTTATTCATTTATTTCATTTATCTAATTTTATTGGACATGACCCCCATCTACAAGCCAATTTAATCATATAATAGATTTGGTCATTCTGGAGTTGGTTTGATGTTGATTCCGTTGGTGTTAACTTACTTGCGTCTCAAGGTAATAATGACAATGATGACCACTACAACACCTACTGCTACAGCCACTCCACCACCGATTGCACCATACGGAGCTGTATCGATACAAAACGATAATTGAACACAACGATCAGATGACACATCTTTGTGTATTTTGTTTTTGGAGGTTTCATGCATTCAAATTAAGATCTAAAAGCTGAAACCTTTAACTTGAAGGTTGACTCTAACAACATTCACGTCTTTAAAATGCCCAAGGTCTACGTTTGGATAATACATTTATTGACAAATCTAAATGAATGATAATTTTAGTCAGATAGTCATATAGATCATATTCTGATTTTTACTTCCGTGATGTAGCCCATTGTTATTTTCTTTAATTATTTCATTTAGTCCACAGGTAAAAATGCGAAGGCATGTAGACACCCAGTCATTCCCAAACTATTGAGCACCTCGCAGTAATGATAGGTACTTTTTAGTCTAAGTATATGGGCACTGTAATGGATTAGAAGAATTGCTTACTTTTCTTACCTCCCGGAGGAGAAGATGATATGAAAGTTATTCCTTCGGATGAAGCAGTAATTCCCTCGTCATAGGTGCCCATTTCTGTCGATAGGTCTACATATGAAATTTTGATGAGCAACAATAAGCCAATTTAGATAAAATCATACTACTGCAAACCTAATTTAATTCATAAAAATATTGGATTTAGCAATTAGGCAAAACGAAAAGTTTGACGTAATTCATCCGACGAGCCTATAGTAAAACCTGTCGACTTTTATTCTTTAATTGAAATTTATCCACAAACAGTAGCGTACCGTGACCCGGAGGATACAAAGCATGGGGGGGGGGGCACAGCATTGTTCACAGACAATGCGGTGCCCCCAATGCTTTGTCTCCTCCGGGTCACGGTACGCTACTGACCACAAAAATGTATTGACCGGACATTCACTCCGTGTTCTTAAAAAATGTCGGTAGAATATTGTGCATTTTATGCATGAACACGGCTCTATAAATAGCGAGGAGTCCCCGTCGCATGGATCAGAAAAAAATTGATTTAGAAGCTTTCATATCATATCTAATAATATTTCAAAAATAAATACACAGAGACCGATCAATTTCTCCAGTTTGTTACAAGAAAAGTATCATTATCCTAGCTGAATTACCATGATTATAAATGGTCGCTATTTATTAACAAAAGTCTGAACGAGGTATGACAGATGGGGCATACAGAGGCGGCTCTACGGTTTGGGAATGACGAAAGTATTTCCAATTTAATAACAGGGGTAATATCGAGTTAAACGACACAGACTTCTCCCTTAGTCCAGAGCCCCCTTTTTCGTTTATGGTGCGGCACATAGGTATTTCATGTTATAATTCGAGTACCCCCCGGACATTTTTTTTTATATACTCTTCTTTATTTTGTTCCTCCTAGTTGCGGGGGCGCTATATGTTGATCAATCACGAGTGAGCGATCGCCCCTGCCCCCCTTAGTGCCATCCCTGGTCAGATACCTGACAAAACATTACTCACCAGGTGTATCGTGTGTCGAGGATTGGACAGTAGTCGAAGGCATGGTAGATGAAGTCATATCTGGGATGGTATCACATGGTGTTTCTATCGGTTGTGTAGATGGGGTGGGATCTGCTCTTACTTCATTGCCGGGGTTAAAAGAAAATCACATGCAAAATCCAATTTAATTTCCATTTCTTTAAGAAGGCCTAAGAAATGTAGAACGTGATCTCTTGCTCTACGGGATATATTAGGATGAAAAAAAGATTGTATTAGACCTACATATAAACTATATAAATATGAAATCAGTATTTTTCTTCCTTTGAGACGCTGGTCATCGAATGAGGGACGATGTTCATTCAGAATAGGTACAAAACTCGGAATCCTTTGAACATAATACCCTTATTCTTTTTATCGGGTGGTTATGCAAATATTAAACTCCGTTAAGGAATTCAAAGACAAGAGCCCGTTCCATATCCGTTACGCATGAATTTACGAAAGACATCGGAACATCATGAAGGCAAAATCAGATTCTCAACCAGCATTTATTTTCATGAACTAAAGTGAAAATCCAAGTTATTGTTTCTAACAACATATGTTTATCAACAAGCATGTTTGATGAAAGATATGATTTAAGTTGTAAGAAATTCATTTCCATTTATTCAAAATGGCTTCAATAGTTTTGGATATTGTCAGAAAAGTGCTCCATCCATTCATGGCCCTGGGATTTCGGTAGGTGTTAAAAATTGAGAAATGTAATGACCTACATTTTGTAGCGAAATTCCTTTTTTGGTTTATCAAATTTCTCCGGACCGAAATAAGCTTCATTAAAAATACCGCATTCTCACTGAGCCCCAGCTCGCGAGTCAGACCCGCGAGGCGAGTCTGCTGCGCGAGCTGGCGGGGGTAAGAGAACGCGGTATTAGTGAAACCATCTTTTTTTCTTGTCATTTTTTTGGGGAACAGAATAACCTTCTTATTTTACATGGGCCCCAGTAAAAAAATCGTTCCCATGGCCCTGGCTTCAGCCTCCAGTCTCTTCATTTCAACGAAGCGTTTATGACCAACCCCTCATAAAAGCCACCATATAAACAGGGGCGGCGTAACGTATTTTCGTTTAGGGAGGGGGGGGGGGGCAAAGCAAAAAAGGGCGCCTATATGACAAAAAGGGCATTTTTGTGCAAACGTATATTTTCACTATGTACAACCAAGTTGCGTGTTATGTAGTAATTAAGTTGAGCAAAAAAAAAATTGAAGTGATTTGTGATTGATAAGATATATCTTTAGGCTTTATTTTTTAACTTTATATCTGAAGATATCTGAAGTTGCAAAACGAGCTTTAATTTGGTTCAATTACGGACCTAATTACTGTTGAAAGGGCATCCTTGCGAGATGCTGCGAGCGCGAATCACGAACTTTGGGATTTTTTTTTTAATAGGACATGAAAGTAAACATTCCGAGCAGTTTTTGTAATCATGAAAGAGGATGTGAACTAAAGAACGCGAGCGCGAAGCGAGAGCTGAAACCTTTACTGACCAGAAAGGAACCGTTTAAAGACTGCATTTAGTGCATGACCCATGAATAGGATACGGGCTACATATCTCACCAATCGAAGAATGTGAGCGCGAGCTGAAAATTTGTGATATTCTCACCAGTAAACTGGACATTCTTTTTTTTTTTTTAACTGGGAACAGAATGACTACACCTTAATAAACAATAATTGGTGCGAGCGCAAAAAAAGAGCCAAAATGTGCAATATTAAAACCTATAAAACTGGACATTCTAAGAATGTTTTTAACCATGAACAGGACGAATACCTTATACAACAATAATTGATGCGAGCGCGAAGCACGAGCCAAAAATGTGTAATTTTCTAACTACTTCAAAAAGGATATATATAAATATATATATATATATGTGAAGTTATACATGTAAATATATATATATATATATATATATATATAAACAATAAAAAACTTTATTGGCAATGAAAGCATTATCTTCAGCATTATTTTGTTACCTTACAGAAGCCAATACGTGAATCTTTAAGATATATACATGTATATATATATATATATTTTTTAGGGGGAGGGGGGCACTTGCCCCCTCCTGCCCCCTGGTTCCGCCGCCCCTGTATATAAATATGTTGTATTTCATTTTTAAAAAGAGTGCTTACGATTAAAAATTGCGATCTTGCCTAGTCCACCACAATTCTCTGTTGCGGATCCATTGCACGGATGATTACAGTCATCATCCGAGGCTCGTCGACTGAGGTTCGTTGCTGTATCACTGCTACAATAACATTCCACTGCAAACTCCACCCCTGCAAGTACATTCTCATCGTTGCGTCGGCAGAACTCCAAACATTTAGCGATCGTTAGCCCAGTGAAGCTTTGGTTATAATCCGCTCCATCAAGCACGCGCTTCGACGTATTGTCGTAAAAGCAGCCCAAATAATTGCGTTCTATACAGGAAAAGAGTAAACGAAACTGGAAACTATTGAGTTATAAGCCGAGGAAATTACATTATTCTAATGGTAAAAAAATCAAATTAATATCAAACTTTTCGATATCCAAATATGACAAATAACATGAATAATGTGTCGTTTTTTGCGCAATGTGGCACTGACATGTTGTTGAGAAGGAAAAGTCTACTTCACAAATATTGTCTTTCGCGATAATCAGCCCAAATTACGTGATTTATAAATGTCTCTAACTGTCTATACAGTGCGTATAAAAAGGGGACAGTTTGAAAAGTCTATTAAAAATTTGTTGCAAATTATTATATCTAGATGTTATCTTTGAAATGCCATTTAAAAAAACAATGTTCATGCTTGAACGAACGTGGGACGTTTTTGTCGGGGGTTCAAAAAGAGGCTTGCGCAAAACTGGCAGAAATGATAAATTTGATGATTAGACCTTTGGCTAATCAGCAGACTTCCTCTTAATCTTTTCATTGTCTTTGCCATAATTTTCGAATTATGCTGTTTCGTTTACAAATTTATCTATTTACCTGAATTATTTTGTATTTCATTTAAACTTCTTTTACCTTTGAATGTTCCTTCTAGTAGAGCGGATTAGCTCCAAAAATCACAACAATTGTGCAAATTTTGACTAAAGCATAAAACTTTCACAAGTATTAGTATATGCCATAAGATTTATTTTAAAGATGGGAGGTAAATTTATAAATGCCATTTTCGGCCGTTGCCATGGCAACGGATTAATTTCTCCAAAACAACATACATTCCCATATAAATGGTAAATAAACATGATATAGATGACCAAAATGGCTCCCGATTGAAAACATATGAAATTTAGAAATATTCAAGATCATCAAGATAGTCCCAATTGGTCCGTTGCTATGGCAGAAAAATAAAAAAATAAAAATAAAAATTTTGATTAAAAAAAGTTGTAGAATATGATATATCGTTAATTTCCCCTAATTTTACAGTGCTTAACAAATATATTTTGGTTGCTAAATGTGTAAATTACATCTCAAGCCATTGCCATGGCAACCAAATAACATCTAATTTACAAAAATAACATGGTTGTCAAGACAATCGATAGGTGGAGAATACAATTGGAATTGACTTAATCTGTATGCTTAAGTTTTGACCCCCTCATTTGAACAAAAAATACAAAATTGTTCTGCAGGAGTTCTTTATAAAGATAAAATATTATGTTGCTTTGGAAATGCTTGAATTAAATTTTTGTAGGTCTTATTTCGATGCCATGTATAATGAAATAAGATGGTGCTTATCATTTAGCATATATATGTTTAGGACCCTCAAATAAGGGAAAAGGAAATAAAATAAACATATTATTTTTATCAAAATTTGTACTTTTAAGGGACCATTGGCAACATTGATATTTATCATTACGTTCAAGCATTACCAAATCAACATATCGTAAGAAATCATGCATAACACTTAATGTGATTTTAAAATTAAAAGAGTAGGTCAAACCTTACGCATATTAAGTTAACTTTATTGTATTTTCCACCTGTCCATTATCTTGTCAGCCATGTTATTTTTGGTAAATTAAATGTTATTTTATTGCCATGGTAATGCCTTAAGATGTTATTTATACATTAAACAACAGAGATGTACGTGTATGTTTGAATGAAAAATAAGATTCTACAAGGTATTTTTTATCAAAGATGGTATTTTAGGGGGAATAAAATGACCCGTTGCCATGGGAACAGAACACACATTTGTAAACATTGATATCAATAAATTCAATACAGTACGACAATACACCAGAACAGTACGACAATACGCCAGACGGTGGCCTGTACTTATAGAGAAGAAGAAGCATTACCAAGGCAACATCAGTTTTATCATGCTAATGAACTCATGCGGAACACTTACTGTATTTTTTGTTCAAAACTTAATGACTGGTCAAAGTCAAACCTTATGTAGATTAAGTAAATCTTTACTTTACATTCCACCAGTCCATTATCATTACAACTGTGTCAGTTTGTTTTAAAAATTCTATCTTAATTGGTTGCCATGGCAATGGCTGAAGATGTCATTTATTTATTAACAGCAAGCATATATATGCTTAGCTCCCTAAAATTGGGGCAAATGAAATAAAAATCACATTTTAATTTGTTTTTTGTTTATCAAAGATGATACTTTTCTGGGGGGAATGAGCTGTTGCCATGGCAACGGGACATTTGAAACACTAATATTTATCATTAAATTCAAGTATTACCAAGGCAACATACATGTAATTTTATTATTCTGATGAACTCATACAGAACTCTTATTGAAATTTTTGTTCAAAATTAAATGACCGGCCAAACCTTTCGCATATTGAGTTATTTGTATGTATTTCCACCTGTCCAAAATCTTGTCATCCAAATCATTATTTTTTAGTATTAGATATTATCTGGTTGCCATGGCAATAGCTTCAGATGTTATTTATACATTTTGCATCAAACATATCGATGTTTAGCACACAAAGATTAGGGGAAATGCAAGAAAAATCAGATTCTGCAGTCCCTTTTTTAATCAAAACTGGTACTAAATGATCTGTTGCTGGAATTGATATTTATTGTTGAATGCAAGTATTACCAAGGCAACATCAATGTTTATCATTAGGTGATCTGTCAGTTGACAGATCACCTCTTGTGTTTCTACGAATTTTCTTTTTTATTTATTTTTATTATTTATTTTTCTTTTTCCACCCTTTTCTTGTTCCACCAAAATCAGAAAAACTGTTCTATCAATTTTCATCAAATTATTATCAATTATGCACAGTTATAATGCGATGTGTACGAAACAAGTTCAACGTCAAATGGTCATCGTGACGTCATCTACGCGCCATTTTGTAAAATCACATTATCAACAATATCTTCATCATCAATCATCAAAAATGAACAATATTAACATGAAATTAACTTCAGATCATGGGTCAACTGTCCATGTGATCAAACGTCATTAACACGTCACGACGCGCATGTACGCGCGCGTCAAAATTTTAAAATGCTCAAAATCACTTTTTGATCAAAGTAGAGTACGAATCAGGTCATTTGAAGCATTTCAAGAATTTGCGCGCTCACACGTTTTCGCGCGCGTTCACGCGCGTAGCGTTGTTACGCAACGTCGAATCTCACTTTCTTTTATGTCAATTCATTTGTTATTAAATTTTATATAATTTGATACCTTGATCAACCTTCTACGACCAGTAGTAAAGGAATTAGCTTCCATCAAAGTTTGAATCACGCGCGCACGCGCGCGTTCACAATAGACCAAATTTGTGCAAAAACATGCCTTTACAAAATTCAATATAACTCTTCAGATAGTCCGTTGACCCCTAAATTTCCTTTTATATTCGGATAGAGTATGAATTATAGATGTGATTTTATATCACATTTGACCCTAAATTTTATCATGACGTCATCAAAATGGCGTCGGAACTAAAATTTTCCATTTTTGTTTTATGACGTTTTAATAATTTTGCAAATATGACTATAACTCCGTAATTCTTGATCATTTTTCGCCCAGATTTCGACATATTGTAGCTGAGCTTATATTCTTACTAAATATGTCATAAAATTTTCATTTATATTAATTATTCATCCTCAAAACTGAGAATTTAGAGAGGCATATCACAATGCCAATTTTCACTGTCATAAGTCAATTTAAGATAATATTCATTCTTTAAACGTTGAGAGTATGAGAAGGTTTATGGTCTAATGGATAGCACACCTGCCTTGCAACGCGAGGATCCTTGGTTCGAAACTCACTTGACAATGTTTTTTTTTTTGCTCATGTATTTGTGTGTAACCTCTATTAATACTGATTTTTCTCAAAACTTGATTCTACATTTTTGGATTCCAGCAACATTATTTTCACTATTTCGTGTAGTCACTTGCGAAATCGCATTTGGCATCTCTAATAAAACAAGATCTTTTACACAACCTAATTTGTTGTCTTCAGCTGTATTTAATATGTTCTTCCGTTGATAAAAGTCTGTTTATTATGATGATGATCATATTGAACTGCATTGACATGGTTGTAATAATCGAAAATTAGATCGTGATCATGAGAATGACAGACAGATCACCTAATTCGTCCACAAGACGAATTAAAATTCTAGTTTTTATTTATTTTTCTTTTTCCACCCTTTTCTTGTTCCACCAAAAGCTGAAAAAGTGCTCAATCAATTTTCATCAAAATATTATCAATTATGAACAGTTATCATGCGATGTGTACGAAACAAGTTCAACGTCAAATGGTCATCGTGACGTCATCTACGCGCCATTTTGTAAAATCACATTATCAACAATATCTTCATCATCGATCATCAAAAATGAACAATATCAACATCGAATTAACTTCAGATCAAGGGTCAACTGTCCATGTCATCAAAGGTCATGTACACGTAACGACGCGCATGTACGCGCGCGTCAAAATTTTAAAATGCCCCAAATCACTTTTTGATCAAAGTAGAGTACGAATCAGGTCATTTGAAGCATTTCAAGAATTTGCGCGCTCAACCGTTTTCGCGCGCGTTCACGCGCGTAGCGTCGTTACGCAATGTAAAATCTCACTTTCTTTTACGTCAATGCATTTGGTATTAAATTTCTAATAATTTGATACCTTGATCAACCTTCTACGACCAGTAGTAAAGGAATTAGCTTCCATCAAAGTTTGAATCACGCGCGCACGCGCGCGTTAACAATAGACCAAATATGTGCAAAAACATGCCTTTACAAAATTCAATATAGCTCTTCAGATAGTCCGTTGACCCCTAAATTTTCTTTTATATTCGGATAGAGTATGAAATATAGATGTGATTTTATGTCACATTTGACCCTAAATTTTATCATGACGTCATCAAAATGGCGTCGGAACTAAATTTTTCCATTTTGGTTTTATGACGTTTGAATAATTTTGCAAATATGACTATAACTCCGTAATTCTTGATCATTTTTCGCCCAGATTCCGACATATTGTAGCTGAGCTTATACTCTTACTGAATATTGCATAACATTTTCACTTATTTTAATTATTCATCCCCAAAACTGAGAATTTATAGACGCATATCACAATGCCAATTTTCACTATCATAAGTCAATTTAAGATAATATTCCTTCTTTGAACGATGAGAGTACGGGACGCTGTGTAGTCTAATGGATAGCACACCTGCCTTGCAATGCAAAGGTCCTAGGTTCGAAACTCACTTGACAATGTTTTTTTTTTGCTCATGTATTTGTGTGTAACCTCTATTAAATACTGATTTTTCTCCAAATTTGATTCTACATTCATGGATTCCGGCAACATTATTTTCACTATTTCGTGTAGTCACTTGCGAAATTGCATTCGGCATTCTCTAATAAAACAAGATCGTTTACATAACCTAATATTTTGTCTTTAAGCTGTTGTATTTAATATGTTCTTTTGTTAATAAAAGTCCGTTTTTAATCATGATGATCATATTGATCTACATTGACATGGTTGTAATGATCGAATATTAAATCGTGATCATGAGAATGACAGACAGATCACCTAATTCGTCCTCAAGACGAATTAAAATTCTAGTTCTAATTTAGTTCATGCAGAACACTGACTGTATTATTTCCCCCTAAATTAATTGAGTAGGTCAAACGTTACGCATATGTACATGTTAATTTTTATTGTATTGTTCACCTGTTCATAAGCTTATCATCTATGTTTTTTTTTTATTAGATGTTATCTGGTTGCCATGGCAATGGCTTAAGATGTTATATTTATAAAATTTAGTCACAAACATATCTCGATTAGTACCTTGAAACTAGGGGAAATGGAATGATGATCATACTGTGCATGTATTTTACATTTTTATCAATATTTACTTTTCTAGAGGGAAATAAGATGTTGCCATGGCAACGGGTCCTTTGCAAAATTGTTCCTTTTTAAATTTAATTCAAGCTTTACCAAGGCAACATTAATTTGTATCTTTATAAAGAACTCCTGCAGAACACTTTCTGTATTTTTTGTTCAAATGAGGGGGTCAAATCTTAAGCATACAGATTAAGTTAATTCCACTTGTATTTTCCACCTGTCCATTGTCTTGTCAAAGATGTTATTTTTGTAAATTAGATGTTATTTTGTCGCCATGGCAATGGCTTGAGATGTAATTTACACATTTAGCAACCAAATATCTTCGATAAGCACTGTAAAGTTAGGGGAAATTAAAGATAAATCATATTCTACAACGTTTTTTTAATCAAAATTTTTACTTTTCTGGGGAAAAACAAGCCGTTGCCATGGCAACGGACCAATTGGAACTTTCTTGATGATCTTGAATATTTCTAAATTTCATATGTATTCAATTGAGAGCCTGAAAATTATCATTTTGGTCATCTATATCATGTTTATTTACCATTTACATGGGAATGCATGTTGTTTTGGAGAAATTAATCCGTTGCTATGGCAACGGCCGAAAATGGCATTTATAAATTTACCTCCCATCTTTAAAATAAATCTTATGGCATATACTAATACTTGTGAAAGTTTCATGCTTTAGTCATAATTTGCACAATTGTTCGGCTAATCCGCTCTACTATTCATAAGAAAGAAAAGAAGACTTTTTCTCAACCCAAGTAAGAAGATTTGCATTATTAATTGGGAGTATTTTTAATTATTCAAATCCTTTTTATATTATGTGAAACAAATTATATTATGGTACCTATAAAAGACACGAATCCTATTTTCAAGGAGTTATAGAATCCTTCACCAAACAGGACAAACAGGACAAACAGGAAATGATTCATGTCTTTCAACGGCAATGGTGTATTGGGTCAATTTTGAAGGAGCAAGATATGGCAGATCGGGTAAAATGTATTAAAAAGTTGTGAAGCCATCAAGCAAACATTTCCACTCTTTTATTAAAATATATATAAAGTTTTGTGATTTTGACATAATATTAAGAAAATGATATCATATTTCGCTTTCTATGTTTTCTGTTATTTTCCTTTCCACTTTTTTTTTCTTGGCCATGATTTTTTTTTGGTGGGGGGGGGGGGGGCCCAAGCCCCCACCCATCAGTATGCCACTGTTCAGAGAAACCATAACCTTTGTAGCACACAATCAAATGATTTGAAGAAAAAAACACTCTCCCATACTTCGGTTTAAAAAAAGAACAAAAATGTTCTTGCCTAAAGAAGGAATATTCGAAGCTAAAAGAGAACATATTAAAAAGGAACAACAGACCAATTCAAGCAAATAAGTATATTTGGAAATGAATTTTGACCGCATAATTCGAAAATTATGACAAAGATAATGAAAAGGTTAAGAGGAAGTCTGCTGATTAGCAAGAAGTCCAACCATCATATTTATCATTTTATGCCTTTTTGGCGCAAGCCTCCTTTTTAACCCCAGACAAAAACATTCCGTGTTCGCTCAAGCATGAACGAAACTAAATTATTTTAAAGGCACTTGAAAGATAAGACCTCAGAGCACCCATTGACACCAAAATATAGAGATCATAATTTGAAACAAAAATTTGATAGACTTTTCAAATCTGTCCCGTTTTTTTTTTGATACGCACTGTATAGTTGGTCATGCAATCGATTTATTCACTTTCACAATGTCGGGTTTCTTTTAGTCATGCATATAATAAAAAAAAACGCACTTGAAATGAAACCGTCTATTCAATTAGTTTTGGTTAGCGTTCATTATTCCGAAATACGGAAATTGCATATAGTTTGCCCATCAATAAATATACAGTTTAAGGAAATGAATTCCACTTTGCATATGTATAAGAAAACGTTCGAGTCATGTGTCTATTCCTTACAATAATTTCATTTTAATTTTTTTGATGAAAGATTGGGGATAATTAATGGGTAAGAACGGACCAGGAATTCTACTTTGGAAAAGACAAACATAGTTACATGATTATGAGAGACACATGCAGGCCAGCATTATAAGAGTTGTAAGATATATCTTCCCAATCATTATCCTCTAGCAAAATAATTTTTCTGCATTTTTCTGTGATCATTTTTCTTTTCAGATTCATACAGTAAAAGACTTTCATCAGAAACGCTGATATAAGCCTTAAGTACGTTCCACAGTTAAAGTGAAATCCATGTCATTTTCACCAAACTCTGCTCATAGATACTTTAGAACCTTAATATTCGAAATATGCAAAAATTAACATAGGTCCATGTGCTTGATTTTTTGCTAAAGAGCTTCAAAGTTCACCCAAATTGATGTTCTTAAGAATTGCGCATTCAAAAGAATTTGGCATTTTTAGACCGCCCAAGATTACTACAATGATTTAAACCTCTATTACTCAGTCAAAATACATGAAAAAGTCATCAAATTTCGCAAGAGAGTTAATAATTGTATCGTTAGAATGGAGAATCTATTTATAGTGCTATTTGTTTGCAATTTTAAGTTTAACAGCACTGCCAGTTCTTAAAAATGGCGTAAAAGATAACAAAATCCCAATCTAAAAAATGTGAAATTTCAGTAACAAACTACAAACGTACAATATATGCTGCGCTTTATTCAAAATCCATGTCATTTTCACCAAAATTTGCAGAGTTGTAGAGGAAGGTATACCTAAGAGGTACAAACATTAAAAAATAGGGGTTCATGTGCTTGTTTTTAAACTATCAGCATTTTTATTAGAGCAAATGTGCTTTTTAAAACACCAAAAATGCGCCGATTGCTTTGTATCTATGTGAAGAAAAAATCAAAACCACTCTACCATTTATTCAAACTCGGGGTAATATTCGTGATTCTTGGCAGCACTGCAGAGTAAAGTATTTTGAAATTGTAGAGAATTTTTTTTAATGGTCCATGGAATAATTCCATTTTTTAGTTTCATGAAATAACACATAGGATCTGCAGTTAAAGTGCAGAAGATGAGAAAAATCAGCTCAAACCTGCAGCTAATTAATCACCTGCGCATAGTGTAAACTATGCGCAGAGCACAATGTGCACAAACATAACTGTGGAACGTCCTTAATTCATATTAAAATATGAAAGGGGCATGATGCCTGAATAAAAATGGAAGGGGGCCCTGATGAATATAAAATGTAAACTGAACAAGACAAAATAGGGCCCCAAACCCCCCGTCCCTAAATTCGTCAATGCCCAGTATTAAATTTTTACATCAAGTGAACCGTAAAAGAGGGAGGGGCTAGCACCCCATCATTCTCCACCCCGATCCGTTTTTCCCCTGAAGGTTCAATAGAATTGGAAAAAAGGGTTCGTCAACAGTGCTTTTTTTGCGAAAAGTTATGTTTATGTGAATCATGCTTATATGAATTATGTCTATTATCTATTGTTACTATTATGTAAATATTAAATTTTGTAATCTGATAAATTATTTTGCATGATTTATATATTACATTATGATCAATGTGGTTTCATGTTTTGAAGTAACAATAAATGCAGAAACCCCAAACGAAAGAGAGTGCGTTAAGTGTATTGGTGTACGGGTGGGGATTTTAGGAGTTATCCCTCGAGAATAATCATGAAAATGTGGAGCGGAGGGATAAAACGTATTTCCCCCAATTCTCTGCCCCTCTCCCAAAATTGACTGCTTGCAGGGTTCTGGGCTGCAGCTAAGGGCTGGGTAAGATCAAATTGAGTAGGGGCCGCAGCCTTCCAGTCATAATTTCGGTTTAATAATACAAACTAACAAGAAAATCAAATATTAAGACCGTGAATGTAATATTTCACAAGGGCATTTTAAGAGAATTAAGAAGGCTATCAGGAAGGCTAACAACAGGCCAGCTGCCCCGTACGTCCCCATTTGACTCTCTGTATGCCCCTCCCCGACTCTCCGTCATTTCTGATATATATTTTTTTATCGCAAAGCATTCTCGATAATTTTCACAAGGATGGTAAATTGTATCATTAAGCAGCGTCTCGCGATTATATAAATTTTTTCCTATGACTTTTTGATCGTTGAATAGCAGGAAAATTAAACGAAGTGGATAGTAATGTAATAAATTCTTACATGTGTTATTCATTATGGAACAATAATAGCCATGGCTGTACATTTTCCCCATTTTGGGACCAAATAACCTTCGGAATAACAGATCTTGTTATACTTTAACGAAAAATTCTTTACGTTGATTTGAGGCGAACAAAATTGTTGTTTGCTGGGTCGGTCAGTCGGATTGTGCTTTTTGTTTTTCTCTATTGCGCCATTCGCAAAGAAAAAATTAGGCCAAAAAAATTGAGGTAGGTCGGATTTCTTTTTGCAGGGGGGGGGGGTCGATTTGAATAAAAAATGAAAGTCGGGTCACAACAAACTAACATTTTTTTGTCACGTTCAAAGTATGTCAAGCTGGACATTGTAAATTCCAAGGATTTAAAATAAATCCAGATCGTCTGTGAATAGCGACCAGTCGAATTTTTAATTTATTTTAAATCTTAAGGATTAACTTTTAAATCTCAAAAGATCTAAATTCAAATATTCGGCTGGTCACTATTCACAGCCGATCTGGATTTATTTTAAATCTTTGGAATCTGGAGTGTAACCAAACAGTAACAACAACTTGAAATATGAAACGATGCATGCATTATACCTAACCATAAAATTAAGATAAGTCATAGTCACTATGTGCAACCAAATTATGGAGAGTTCAGTCTGTTTAGACATAAAAAGTCTGAAGTCTGAGTATAAAAACGGTGATAAACAATCAAACAAACCATAACAAGTCACGCCTCCCGGAGTACCTGATGAACAATCCGTGACGTTACACTTGGATACGTTCTTCTCATCTGTAGGTTTGAATTACAATAAGATTAATTACTGAACACGCAAATTTTGTTGCCATAAAATGCTAGAATTTCAAATGTATACGCCTACTATGTTGTCGATCACCTGAATAAAGTAACGCCCAATCAATATCAATTTGTTTTGAACGAAGGCGGAAATACGAATTTAATCTGATATAGATTCTGATATAAATGTTTTAATTAATTTTCCGAAACTCCTATATTTTGGGACATCAACATGCAATTTTTATGTTTTTGTTCTTTGTTTCTATATTTGATTTTACCCCTCCCTTATTTCGATTTTATATAATCTTGAATGTTTGCTTTTGTTGCATAATCATGTCGTTTTGTATCTACGACTTGAAAATACCTCTTAACGCGCGAAGCGAGTTAATGAGAGGTTATCTCAGGTCAGACTAGCTGGACAACAACATATCCCGCCAGCGGTACATTTCGTATATTCCACTCCTCAGGTTATAATGTGAACGGGGCTTGGTTCGTCACCCGATTTGGATGAGGCCGCCAGCGAATTCCATTTCGAACCGAACATTAACGTTGCCTCGTTCACATTCTAGTTCAGGGCCGTTGGTGAGCACAAGTTTCTGTTTTAAAAGTTTTTCTGCATAAGCTCGTGTTGCAAACGGGAATCTTTGCTTCGTAGCTTTGCAGATGGAATTTTACGTTGCCCACATTTGGCCAACACGACAAACTGGTGTCTTTGTCATGAATGTGGATGTGTGTTTTAATTGTCAATTGAGGAGATTGGTTTAATAACTTTAATTTTTCGCATATGACACATCTCAGGAGGCTTTATGTTTATATTATTATGTTTTGATTGTTACATTATATCATTTGGCTTTATTTGACAACACATCATTTTACATTTCGGTATACATCGTTTGGAAGATGCTTTTCAGAAACAATTTGTATTAAACTCCACAGAAACTGCATTTACTCGCCTCTCGTGTATTTTGTCTGGGTTGAGATAATTATTTATATTCAGACAAAAAGCGAGACAGTTTACAGAGCACTTAAAAAAAAAATCAATTTGTAAATCAAACAAAAGGAGGAAAGCTTGATGTCCGAGCTGAAATTTGTTTTGTATATTGATTCCAAACCTGGATATTTTTGGCACCATTGAAATATCCATATTAAAAAAAAAAAAAAAATTAGTTTTATTTGTTTATTTATTTAGAAAAATATTTTAGATATTTACAAAAAAAAAATTATGATTTTTTTCACAAGTATCCCGTCACCTTATTTTATTTATTCCTCTTATTTTCCTCTATGTTCTCCTCTCTGGTCGTTTCTTTTACATGTTCTCCCTCTTCACCTTTTTTGTGCCGCCAATAGAGGGGGGGGGGGCTTTGGCCCCTATGCATTGTGTGAGCATTTGTCAAGACATAATGTAGCAATAAATATATTTATTTCTAAAGCACTTCTTATCCTTTTAGACATTCGTGATCGCATTTTCATTGTAATCATCAGTATTATATTTTTTTTAATAACAATTATAAGGGTTTCGAAAGTTTGGATCGGCGCAAAAATGTCAGAGGAAATAATGGCAGAGGTAAAAATGGGAGAGGCAAAAATGGCAGAGGTAAAAATTTCAGAGAAAAAAATGGCAGGTAAAAATGGCAGAGGTAAAAATGGCAAGGGTAAAAATGGCAGAAGTAAAACGGCAGAAGTAAAAATGGCAGAGGTAAAAATGGCAGAGATATAAATTACAGCAGTAAAATGACAGAAGTATAAATGACCAGTCTTAAACCCCATGCAAAAAAATTCCAAAAGCCCCTCCATGTACAGTAAATTAAATAAGAAATGTTCGGGGAAGAAAATTAGAATTAAAATGTTCAGGGGCGGATCCAACCTTCGCCAATAGGGGGGTGGGGCGGAATTTTTTTCAGCCATATTTTCTCCGATCGGCCGCTTGAAGACGATTTTTGGTTCTTTTGAAGGGGTAGTCCTAATAGTCATTTTTTAGCTTTATTCTTTATTAATATTAATCAACATAAATATATAACATCATAATCCTTATCCATATAATGCGAGCGCGAAGCGCGAGCTAAATTTTTTGGAAACCTTATGTATTTTTTTCCTAAAATTTTAACATTCTGGGCAATGTTTGTTATCCTGAAAAAGATGTGTATGCAACTAAATAATTACTACGAACGCGAAACGCGAGCAGAAATGAACTGATGAAAATGTGCCTGTTATAGACTGCATGGAGTTGGCCATGAAGAAGTTACATATTTTAAAAATCAAGTAATGCAAGCGCGAAGCGCGAGCTGAAATTTTGTGACATTTTTACCCAAAAGAATGGAAATTCTAAGCACTTTTTGTAACTTAAACAGAATTAATAGGTATGTAACTAAACAATTGATGCGAGTGCGTATCGCGAGCAGAAAATTTATACTGAATTAACGAGACACTCTATTCATGTTTTGTAAATCATGAAAAGGATGAGTAATTGGGGATCTTCCTTACATTAATAATGCGAGCGCAAGGCGCGAGCAGAAAGTTTTCACAAGCGTTTTAAACTGATCGAAAATTTTCACAAGCGTTTTAAACTGATCGAAAAGGCTAAGCACTGCCACTTATCCATGAAGACCTTACATATTTCAACAATGAAATAATGCAAGCGCGAAGCGCGAGCTTAAATTTTTTTACATTTCTACATAAAGAATGAAAAATTTTAATCAATTTTTTATAATCGTGAACAAGATAGCTAATAACTAAACAATTGAGGCGAGCGGGAATTTTTTTTTTTAGATTTAGACCTAAAAACTGGACACTCTATTTATGTTTTGTAAATCATGAAAAGAATGAGTATAATAGGGGATCTTTCTACATTAACAATGGGAGCACAAAGCGCGAGCGGAAAATTTTTGATATTGTGATCTGAAACTGGATGATTTAAATAGAGAATAAGTTGAGTATCTAAATTAAATATGCGCGCGCGTGTTTTGTATTAAGACCTAGAATATAGGCATTCTAAATACACCTTTTATCTTGGAAATCAAAGCGAGCGCGAAGCGTGAGCTTAAACTATTTCATATTCCGATCTGAAAAAGGAGTCAATTTCAGCTCCATATTTCAAGCACTTTGTAGGAGAATTGTGAGGTGGATATGATTCGCACTAGTAGAGAGCTGATATTTTTATTACTATTACTTTGAGTTCTTACATAGGACCGGCACATCATTAGGACATTTCATCATATAAAAATGAAGACTGTCTTCCAATTCCTCTTGCTAAGCGCAAGATGAAACAAAGGGGACAATTCAATTATTAAATTAATATCTTATTCATTAATGCCTAATGAGGGCGCGAAATCTGATGATATGATGGCTTGAAAACGGGACATTCAAAGCACTTTTGTAATCATAACTAGGATGAATCAGTTCATATATTATTAAACATTAATGCGAGCAAAAATTGCGAGCCTAATTTTTTTATACACTGTCATGAAAAAGGGATTTTAAGTAATTTGTTGTATATTCAATATACGTTTTGACCATCAGACCTGAAAAGGCTGGGATATTTTTAAAACTTTATGGAATACACAAAAATAATATAGGTACCTTATCGAAATATGCGAGCACGCAGCGCGAGCAGAAAATGTTAATATTCAGACATTTTACAGAGCACTTTAAAAAAAATCAATTTGTAAATCACACAAAATAATGAAAGTTCGATTTCCAAGATAAAATGTGTTTTGTACATTGACTTCCAAACTTGATATTTAAACTCCATATTGAACAACATATGTAAATCACCTAAAAGGCAATGCGAGCGCGAAGCGCGAACAAAAGTTTTATATAGTGACATGAAAGATTTTCTCAATTAATTTCCAAGTCTTATGTTTTCCCTTTTTTCCCTCGCCCCCCCCCCCCTCTGGATCCGCCTACGATGTTTAACTAATGGAAAGGGTAACATTTTAAAATCACATTGTAGATCTTCTGCACCAAATTGATAACACTTGAGTGGGTATTTCTTATTTTTTCCTCGACTTACATGCACGGCCTTCTCGTGTCAAATCGCTCCTCTAATATTCAAATTTGAAGCACACTTTGGATCCCAAGTACTTAATTCATTAAAGGGGAAATTCGCCCTGACATAAAGTTTATTGTAAAAATAGCAGAAAATCAAAATAATATTGGTGAGGGTTTCAGGGATTTAAAGAAAGACTTAAAAAGCTATTAGAATCTTATAGAATCTTATAGAATCTTATAGGATCTTATTAGAATCAAAGATTTAAAAATCTATTAGAATCTTATATTTTAATGGCGACATCATTTGCGAGCCGTTTTTTCCCCACATTATGGTGTAATAAAAATATCAATGAAATGTCATTTAAAAAAAAATGAAAATGGTTTTTATTGTACCTTACGTATATCAACATGTATACAAATAATTTCACATCCGCTCCTGAAAGATTTTTTAGCAATCATGACCCACTGATTAAAAAAAAATGAAAAGTATACATTTTAGCGCATAAAATACGGGGCAGCTACTTGTATATGGCGTCACATATGAAAAAAATAACATTCATAATAACTTTTTTAATCTTTGATGGGTTTTCCTCAAACATTCCCCAATATATCTTTCTGCTATTTTTACAGTAAACCATTTGTCAGGGTGAATTTCTTCTTCAAAACAGGTCGATAAAATGGTACCTAAGAAACACCTATGATTATTTTTACCTCTGCCATTTTTACCTCTGCCATTATTACCTCTGCCATTTTTACCTCTGCCATTTTTACCTCTGCCATTATTACCCCTGCCATTTTTACCTCTGCCATTTTTACCTCTGCCATTTTTACCTGGCACCGAAAGTTTGACCCAAACTACATGTGAAATATGAAAAATAAAAATTAATGTATGTGCGAGGTATGCAATGCTTTCTCCCCCCCCCCTCTCTCTCTATCTCTCTTTTATTTTAATCTCACTTTTGCAAATTAAAGTTTGCATGTGCAATCCTCCGCCCTTTATTCCTCTTCTTTCATATTCTTTATTATTTTTGTGTTTCCTACAAATAGCTTTTATTAACATTTTTGATTCCTGGAAATAAATACGATTTTGTTACTATAATCTATGACATTTATTTATGTCCTGTTTTTTTAAATTTTATTATGTCATATAACATGTTTGCATTTTTCTTCTGTTTGTATAATTGTTTTGTTGTGAATGGTTTGAATGCCAAAGAAAGTGATTATCATAAAAGATAATTATTATCAATGTTTTATGTTCATGATTATTGTTTTCATTATGCCTTTTCATATTACATTACTTTTTTGTTTTCACAATAGCCATAGCAATATAATTATCATGATCATTAACCCTATCAATATATTATCATCTCAAATGCAAACAAGTACTTTTTTTTGGAAAATAATGAAATTAAATGAAATAACAACCAAACCATTTTGTTTTGTCAACGGCTACCTCCTAATTTATATACATATGTTGATAAATACTATGGTTTTACACCAATAACGTAAACGTACCTCCATTGCATTTGATTTGTGTGGTGGGTTGATCAAAACCACCAAAAGGTGAATCCTTAATTACCAGATTAGTAGCTGGATAGCCAAGATGTCTGCAGATGACGTCCGTCTCATTTCTCTTGTCATGGAATTGTCCACACGTTGTATTCCAGGTAAGGCAATCTTCTGTGTACATGATGGTTCCTTCATTTGGCTTATTACCGTACACCAACCGAACATCTACAACAATGACAATGACAATGTGTTTTTTATATCCTCATGTCACCCGAAATTGACATTGGAGAATATCATAAGTTCACATTTGAAATAAGAACAATAATTTAAATATTTACATATTCATATACAGACAGTAATAACTACAACTACATAAATATACGAAGAAATACATGAAGAATTAAATAAACAAACTAATGAATAAATAAACAAAAGGCCTAACAATTTTAGTATACAATCTGTAACATGCTAAATTATACATTAAACGCGAAACCATAACTAAAAAGTAAACAAATTATTGAAAATGATGATAAAAACAGACATTGCGTGATCATGAATGTCGTATTCTAATTCTATTTACTCTGTACAAATCGAATCAACTTAAAACTAAAGTGAAGCCTTATAACCCTACAAGATTTTGCTTACTAGTAATTTGTGAAATCTTTCACATTATATTCATCTTCGACATGTTTGGCCTGTTTCTGAAGTACAATTTCAGGTATTTATCTTTCATTGTTGAAAAGAGAACAGTGAAACAAAATGATCTTCATCACCAATTACTGAATAAACAATTTTCAATTAAATTGAATTGAATAGCGCCCCAGTGCTTTTTTTTTATTTTCAAGAGCTAGCAAAAGTGAACTTTTAAGAGAACTATTTGGATATGTAAATTGATATGGTAATGAGGTATATAACAGGGAATATGGATTTAAACCTCACTGCCAGTCATCCCCCTTGATACAATTCAGTCAGGAATGTGAAGGGCCGATGAAAAAAATTAAAGTAAAACTTAGCTTTGGAACACTTTATTAGGAACCTCTAACTCAAAGTAGGGTTCTAAAATTTCAAATTCATCAATGGTATATATATTAATCAAGTAGTAGATATACCACAGAGGAATATGGCATCGGGATTGTCGCCCTGCATTAAAATCGCATCGGTGAATCTGGGGGCCCATCTACAAAAAGGAAATTATGGGGAAGCAAGAAAAAAAATGCAAAAAAAGTAAGAATGAAGATTTAAAAAAAAAAAATTAAAAGGAGGAAGGGTGGACCTGGAAAATAAAATCCACTTTTATGTGACCATAAATAGACATTCCAATCGCGCTCGCATTGCCTGTTTACTAACATCAAGAGGATTAAATGGCAATTAAAATATCCCGTTTTCAAGTCAACATACTACTACTGCTGCTGCTACTACTACTACTATTACTACTACTACTACTACTACTACTACTACTACTACTACTATACTCTACTACTACTACTACTACTACTACTACTACTACTACTACTACTACTCTACTCTACTACTACTACTACTACTACTACTACTACTACTACTACTACTACTACTACTACTACTAGGCCTACTACTACTACTACTACTACTACTACTATTACTACTACTACTACTACTACTTCTACTACTACTACTACTACTACTACTACTACTACTACTACTACTACTACTACTACTATACTCTACTACTACTACTGCTACCATTTCTACATTTTCTTTCTTTCTCATTTATAGATTTCAGATTAGATTTCAAAAGTTATCTCATGACGCCTTTCACTGTAATATCCATGCACTCTCTTCATTCAATCACAGTATTTTCCCAAATCAGAAATATAAAGTTCGCTATTGATCTTAACCACTATTGTCACATATTTTTTAATGAGATCTAAAAATGCCTTTGAACTCTTAAAGCTTGTAGGCCCTACTAAATGCCTCCTATATTTTATGCTCACCTAAAATCACTCCATATACTGCCCTGCTCAATGAAGACATCATCAAAATCAGAAAGATTATAGCCGGAGACGCCATGCCAAACCTACTTCAAATGTAACAATGTTTAAGCTCAATATCCTTCCCGAAATAAGGTTCCCAATAATCAAGAAGATTGAGACACGGATAATCTCAAACACCTATGTAATAATGGATAGTAATGTCAAGGTTTCGTCTATATCTACATGTTGTGAGTAATTGATTTTTTAGATCCATCTACTTCCTCTTCTATTCATCCCATAGAAATAATGAACTGTTAACCTGTAAAAGGTGTTTGCGTTGTATCAAGAATATTTGCTGAAGGCAGTCAAGCGAGGATAGTGAACAAATAGGGAAAATATTATTTCATTCAAATAGACCAGACAGCTCCCTGTCAAAGTTCATGTGACTTGGGGCATTAAATAGAAGTTACACAATACCAATCGATTCAGTATAACTAGTGAATCAACTTGAAACATTATTGTAATGTGGACATGATGACACTTGCATATATAATGTCAATTTTGAAAACTGGCTAGTACACTAATAGAAATATTGATATTCATAGTAATAATCAAACATGTTTTAAGTTTTTTTGAGCAGGCTTTAAATTATGTGTAAACTAGAGAATGTATTTTTGGCGGCATGTAGAAATTTGCTATATTGAATTATGTCAATCACATTTTGTACTTTGACAATTCTTATTCTCAATTGATTTGTACTTCTGCACTGTTTTAAATAAATGACTGAATAAGTTCCGTTACTTGATTTTGATAAAATAAACATTTGTAATGTGTAAAATACCATTAAAACAGAAGTGTGCCCCCCCCCCCTTGAAAGTGAAGACCTTTATTTGTCGATTTTTTGGGGGGGACGAAATATCATTATTATTATTTTATTTTTTTTTGCTTGTCAAATTTTTCCTCGGAAAAATTTGGAAAATCCTGGATCCTTCTCTGGAATGAATGAACTTGACTATAACGTGGACATGAAGATAGATGATGCAGAAATAATGTCAATTTTGAAGACTGGCTAGTAAACTGATAAAATATTGATATCCATAGTGGTAATCAAATGTGTTTTTTTAGGTTTTCACCAGCAATTGAAATATGTATAAACTGAAGAATGTATGTTTGGCAGCATTTAGAAATTTGCTATGTTGAATTATGCCAGTCATCATTTGTACTTCGATTATTCTTATTCTCAAATGATTTGTACTTTAGTACTTAAAAAAACCAAGTGACTGAATAAGCTCCGTGACTTGATTTTGATAAAATCTTAAAGGTCAGGTCCAACTCAGGAAAAAGATGATTTGCATAAAAAGAGGAAAATCCAATAAGCATAATGCTAAATATTTCATACCATTTAGATGTAAAATAAAAGCTATATTTTAAATTTTCGCTTATAGAGGAAAACAAGTGATAATATGCACAACAATGTGAAACACTAATTTTTTTTTTCATTTCGCATTTTTATTACAGTGTATATGAAATAGAATGATGTTTATTTCATAATTTTTTAAATCTTACAATAAGCTATTGATTGAATCAATAGGTTGCAGCAATGGAAGTTTCAAATGTTCATATTATGACAGAAAAAATGCAATATTCCATATTTAATATAAAAAAATACAAATGATAGTAAATGAATGATGTCATCGGTTCCCCTATTTGCATACTAAGCAGGATGTAGATTTAACGTTCGTGAAAATAAAAGAAACTTTAACGTCATTATCTTCTTTTTACATCTAATTTTTATAAAACATACGCTTGATTGACTTTTCTCTTTTTATTCAATCAATGTCTGTCTGGGATGGACTTGCACCTTTAAAAATTAAGATCTCTCATCGACTTTTAAAGTACTCTCTCCTTTACGTACTTTGGAGGCCCATTTCTGTCGATTTTAATATGACCACATCTTATTTTCTTTATTGAAACACAGCTCCACTCTACAAATATCAGTGATGCTTACAGCGACACAACTTCCGAATGGAGTTTGGAAGATGGCTTACAAAGTACCTTGTACTATCCGGTAATCACCTTAAAGCAAATCGAAGGCGAAGACGACAACGTCGATGACTCTTATCGATCTGCTCATAATGTCTCGATTGAAGGTGATAGCGAATCGTTCCTATCGGATTCTCCATCTAGTCTGCTAAGGTTTATGGATCAAATGGATAATGACAGCCTTTCCAGCATCGCTAACGATGATGAATACGATGTCGACACGTTCACAACTGTTAGTGATCTGACAGACTTTGACGATGATCTCTTCGATGACGACAACAGTGACGTCGTGCTTGAAATGTCTCTGCCAGAAGTCGAATTTGGGCTGCCAGACAATGCTTTATCCATTTATACCTTTCTCAATGAAATAATGGCTGAGGTCGCTTCCGAACTAAATTCGAAATAATGGACTTCCAAAATATTCAATCACTTTCTTGTAAATAAAGCTATCTAGAAATTCTATAGGTTTTCTTTTCTCATCTCTATGTTATTGCTGTTAAGAGGTATGAATCATAGCAAGTGAAAGTGCTAGGCGCAAGAAGTGTTGAATGTTCTATCCATGATTCCAGGAAAATTATACGCTGAAGTTTAACAAAAACTAAAGGAGACAAAGGAAATAGTAACGGTGACTTAATGCGAAAAGATAAAGGCGCGTATTCTGAAGACATGTCTAATTTAAACTCTGGCTTAAAGTTGCGGTTGAACTATTGAAAGCCAATCGTGACATAAATCTTTAACAGTAGAGATACAAGAAATCGTGCAGCTCATTTGTTACTCAAAAAATTCTTAACTGTCTGGGAAGGATAAATAAGATAGTTGTCTTCACCATTAAAGAAGTAGGAAAGGGCAGAATTAACACGAGAAGCATACAATATAAACATAATTCTGACATTTTTGGCTTCCCATAATTTTATCACATCATTAAAACATTGTTTATGTTAAACCTGTCTTCAGAATAAGGCCATAGGATTGAACGGGGAATAACTAAAAAAACGAGGACATGGAACGGGAAAAACGTGAAAACTGTGAAAAAAAAATTGGAACATGAATCTCACTTATCACATCAGACGAGCAGAATACGAGATCTGAGATTTTTTTTTCGTTTTTGCGATTGTGACCTAAAATCGGGATATTATAGGCACTTTTTGTTATCATGAACAAGTAGTGTGTCTTACTAAATTATGAGTCAAAAGCACGAGCTGGAAATATTTGATACTCTGACATTAAAAGGCGACATTGCAATTGCGGTTCCTGGGAATTCATGAAGAGGAAATGCATTTTACTCAAAAAAGTAATGCGATAATCCGATATCAAAAATATTTTGTCTTATCAACATTTTTTCAATTCGACACTTTCAAAGCGGCGCAAGTCTATTCAGAATCCCCATGGAAGTAAAACATTGTGAGGTCACAGAGACCTGCCAGTCAGAGGCGTCGATCCTGGGGGGGCAGGGGGGCGATCGCCCCACCAATGAAAATATTGGGGGGGCAAACATATCATTTTGCCCCCCCCCCCCAATAATTCCGGATATGCATTAAAAAAAAACAAGATTGTAATGTTCAGCAAGCGAGATTGAGATACACAACTCGTTCTTTATTCAAAATCGTGCTCAAAATGTCCGCTTTTCAGATTGGAATATAAAAATTTTCAGCTCGCGCTTCGCGCTCCTTCGCGCTCGCATCATTTCTGGAGCAAAAACCCATACTTTTCATGATTAAATTGGTGAATGTAAATGTCCCATTTTCAGTTCTAAGCCTCAAAAGAACTGCTTCAATTTGCAATCATCTTTTCTTGGATATATAGCTTGTTCTTTATCAAAAACGTCCAGTAAACTGTCATTTTTTCAGATCGAAATATCAAAATTTTCAGCTCGCGCTTCGCGCTCGCATCTATTCTCTTTTAGATACAAATCTTAATCATTGGTACCAAAAATGCTTAGAATATCAAGTTTTCAGCTCAGAATATAAAGAAATTTGAGCTCACTCTCGGCACTCGTACTATCTGTGTAGTGAGATACGTGTCTGTGTCTCATGAGTCATACATATATATAGATATATACATATATATATATATATATATATATATATATATGTGTGTGTGTGTGTGTGTGTGTGTGTGTGTGTGTGTGTGTGTATATATAATATATATATATATATATATATGTATGTGTGTGTGTGAGGGTGTGTGTGTGTGTGTGTGTGGGTGGGTGTTTTGTACGATCGAGCGCCTTTGGAACGTTAATGATTTCGCCCCCCCAATCTGAAAAATGGATCGACGCCCCTGCTGCCAGTCCTCCAATGACAAAACCTTTTGAAAACTTCTACGCGCACTGACCTACGTAACAATATCCGTACAACAACACTGCGCAACAACGTAAACTTTGGACCAATCAGAAACGAGATACTAAAACCGCTCATTAAAAAGCATACGTAACAGAGAAACTTGCACGTTTTTGTTGACATTGGCAACTTAAACAATTCATTCTTTATGAATTCTCATTGCGATCAAGACGGTTGCTTTGCTCCTGTCTTTAGATCTTTCAAAGAGAATGGCTCGACGATCTTCACGTGTGCGAAGATATTTCTCCCGACTTCGAAAGGGTATGGGAAAGAATTTGACAAAATTGTGCTGTTTCCTCCAAGGTATTCGGCGATATTCTTCATCAGAATCCCACCTCACACACATGACACTAAACAAAATACTGTAAACTCAATTTCAAAATAATTCCTAAACTATTTGATTCAATTCGTATTTAGTAAACGAAACGTGATTTTTCTGGTACTACTAATAAACTAGACTACTTTAATTTTAATATTTGTGCTATATTCTTTTATTCAACGTGTTCAAGTTTGAAAATTATCATAATCTCTCTTTGTACACAGTTACCGAGGATGAAACCGATGGCCTTCGAAAGAATGCTCTGATGACAGAGGCCCTCAAAATGGTAAGCCATGCACTGTTGAAACAAAATTAATTCTATTCTTTGTAATGCGTGACAACCAGACTATGAGAAAGTTATGAAAACCTCCTTTTCTTTATAGGTCTATAATGGCTTTGCAAATTTTCTACTTTAAGATCTCTCACCGACTTTTAAAGTACTCTCTCCTTAACGTACTTTGGAGGCCCATTTCTGTCGATTTTAATATGACCACATCTTATTTTCTTTATTGAAACACAGTTCCACTCTACAAATATCAGTGATGCTTACAGCGACACAACTTCCGAATGGAGTTTGGAAGATGGCTTACAAAGTACCTTGTACTATCCGGTTATCACCTTAAAGCAAATCGAAGGCGAAGACGACAACGTCGATGACTCTTATCGATCTGCTCATAATGTCTCGATTGAAGGTGATAGCGAATCGTTCCTATCGGATTATACATCTAGTCTGCTAAGGTTTATGGATCAAATGGATAATGACAGCCTTTCCAGCATCGTTAGCGATGATGAATACGATGTCGACACGTTCACAACTGTTAGTGATCTGACAGACTTTGACGATGATCTTTTCGATGACGACAACAGTGACGTCGTGCTTGAAATGTCTCTGCAAGAAGTCGAATTTGGGCTGCCAGACAATGCTTTATCCATTGCAACTACCTTTCTCAATGAAATAATGGCTGAGGTCGCTTCCGAACTAAACTCGAAATAATGGACTTCCAAAATATTCAATCACTTTCTTGTAAATAAAGCTATCTATAAATTCTATAGGTTTTCTTTTCTCATCTCTATGTTATTGCCGTTAAGAGGTATGAATCGTAGCAAGTGAAAGTGCTAGGCGCGAGAAGTGTTGAATGTTCTAAAATTATACGCTGAAGTGTAACAAAAACTAAAGGAGACAAAGGAAATAGTAACGGTGACTTAATACGAAAAAATAAAGGCGCGTATTCTGAAGACATGTTTAATTTAAACTCTGGCTTAAAGTTGCGGTTGAACTATAGAAAGCCAATCGTGACATAAATTTTTAACAGTAGAGATACAAGGAATCGTGCAGCTCATTTGTTCCTCAAAAATTCTTAACTGTCTGGGAAGGATAAATAAGATAGTTGTCTTCACCAGTAAAGAAGTATGAAAGGGCAGAATTAACACGAGAAGCATACAATATAAACATAATTCTGACATTTTTGGCTTCCCATAATTTTATCACATCATTAAAACATTGTTTATGTTAAACCTGTCTTCAGAATAAGGCCATATGATTGAACGGGGAATAACTAATAAAGGAGGACATGGAACGGGAAAAACGTGAAAACTGTGAAAAAAAATTGGAATATGAATCTCACTTATCACATCAGATTAACAGAATACGAGATCTGAGATTTTTTTTTCGTTTTTGCGATTGTGACCTAAAATCGGGATAAAAAATATAGGCACTTTTTGTTATCATGAACAAGTAGTGTGTCTTACTAAATTATGAGTCAAAAGCACGAGCTGAAAATATTTGATACTCTGACATTAAAAGGCGACATTGCAATTGCGGTTCCTGGGAATTCATGAAGAGGAAATGCATTTTACTAAAAAAAAGTAATGCGATAATCCGATATCAAAAATATTTTGTCTTATCAACATTTTTTCAATTCGACACTTTCAAAGCGGCGCAAGTCTATTTAGAATCCCCATGGAAGTAAAACACTGTGAGGTCACAGAGACCTGCCAGTCCTCCAAAGACAAAACCTTTTGAAAACTTCTACGCGCACTGACCTACGTAACAATATCCGTACAACAACACTGCGCAACAACGTAAACTTTGGACCAATCAGAAACGAGATACTAAAACCGCTCATTAAAAAGCATACGTAACAGAGAAACTTGCGCGTTTTTGGTCGACATTGGCAACTTAAACAATTCATTCTTTATGAATTCTCATTGCGATCAAGACGGTTGCTTTGCTCCTGTCTTTAGATCTTTCAAAGAGAATGACTCGACGATCTTCACGTGTGCGAAGATATTTCTCCAGACTTCGAAAGGGTATGGGAAAGAATTTGACAAAATTGTGCTGTTTCCTCCAAGGTATGGGCGATATTCTTCATCAGAATCCCACCTCACACACATGACACTAAACAAAATATTGTAAACTCAATTTCAAGATAATTCCTAAACTATTTGATTCAATTCATATTTAGTAAACGAAACGTGATTTTTCTGGTACTACTAATAAACTAGACTACTTTAATTTTAATATTGGTGCTATTTTTTTTATTCAACGTGTTCAAGTTTGAAAATTATCATAATCTCTCTTTGTACACAGTTACCGAGGACCGTTTCTGTCTCTCATCCTCTTTTCTCATTTTCTTCTCTCTTCACCATTCTCCCCCTTTTCTTTCTTCTCCCCTCCTCCTCCTGCTTCTTATCCATATTCTCCTCCTCCTCCCCTTTCTTCTCCTTCTTCTTCGTCCCTCCTTCATTTCTTTCCTCCTCCTTTGATTGTAACATCAATATTATCCTACATACATGTACAATAGATATACAAGACGCAAATAACTTTTTACAATTTTCTTTAATAAAACCTTCTTAAATATCATACATTTTATATACATAACCGTTATATCAGTAAAGGTTATCAATTTCATTAATATGGCTTCTTTTTCTTCAAAATTCACTTTATGCTTTGACAAAACACTGATGTTCAGGTAATATGGGAGAAGTTTACAATTGTATGATGGAGTGATAAGATGATAAAATAGAGTAAAATGCATTGAGGCAACTAGACAGCCCATCATTGCTCATCCCTACCAGATCTTCTTAACCCGTATACTCTTCTGCTCCAATATTCGGGGGGGGGGGGGGGGGGGGGGTGGTAGTCAAATATATCGCTGTACCAAAAAACGCATTTAAACGGGTGCTCATTTTCAGTTTTTTGACGCGGGCTGCGTATGCACTCGTTAAGGGTATCAAAAACACAGATTTTTAAGAAAATGGGTGGTTTTGAAACACCGGTCAATGGTAAAACGTATTTAGGGTATGTTTTTTTTCTCAAGTTCCCCCCCCCCCCCCCCCCGAGGTCATACTCTGGCAACAACTTGTTTAGGGGCTAAATTGTGTAAATAAAACCCGCAAAAAAATTGTTTAGGGGGTGTTTGGAAATAATTTGGTCACGCATGTGTACAGCAATACATTTGACTGCCTCAGACCCCCCCCCCCCCCGCCCCCAGGGCTTTTATCCTGAAAGATACTGTACTTCTCGCTCTTATCTTTCTCTTTTCATTTCTAACAGTTAATCACATGGTGAACTAAATCCCTCACCTTTTCAGTACCAACAGGCAAACCTTCAACGATCAACAGGCAAGCGTTCAAAGATCATATCAGTTTTACATTCAGAAGACAACTACTACACCAAAAGTAGGTCAGAAAAGAAGTAGAGAAGCAAATGTACAAGATTAGATATCACAAATCATTTCATGAAGTAACAGGCATTGCTTTTGTGTGATATGGGGGGTGTTTCACAAAGATTTACGTATGACTTAAGTCACACTTAAATGCTGGCATATATGATATGCAATGCACAATCTTATTGATAGATACACAGTAGTGCACGTCCTCATGACACGATCTGACAATAAGTCACACTTAAATCTTTGTGAAACACCCCCATGGTGTATATTTGAGCAGCAAACCTTGGGTGATGACCTATCATTTCATTTCTCCATTTTAATGCAAAAAGATCTGCTACAACTACATAGAAATAATGATACCTGGTGGGTGTTTCATAAAGCTGTTCTTAAGTTAAGAGCGACTTTAAGAACGACTGGTGATCATTTCTTGTGGTAAAAGGTATATTGAATTGGCGATGGTTTAGTGCGTAAGAAGGGTTCACCAGTCGTTCTTAAAGCTAAATGATAGTAATTGCAGTAAAACACTAATTCCGTGAGAAATTCTGTAAAACCAAGGTTAAGTATGACTATATCATCGTGGATCTAGATCTGGTACAGTTACATAAACTGAACTTTGTGAAATCATAAAATCTAAGCTGAAATATGGTCACACTAAAGATCGCCAACACAGATAGGCACACATGGGACAGTGTATTATTATTGTTGGAATAAAGACCCGACGTAAGTGACCAAATCCGCGCTTATTTTGCTTATTTCTCAGCAATTACACAATTTCTTCCAGAATCCTTTGGCACAGATTTTTTATTCATACAAACAGACACTTGGGTGGTCATTATATTGGATTCTGTAAAAAATCATTTTGAGATCGTTACCAGAACTGGAATTTATCTTTAACTTACAAACAGCTTTATGAAACGGCCCCCAGTCCTTCCTTCTGAAGTTTCAAAAATAAGAAAGAGAAAGCACCTACCGTAGAACTGTGCAGTTATCAAAAATAAGGAAAATCATATGAAAAGAGCTCAGAATGGTAAAAAAGAGAAATTCTTTCGTCCATTTTCAGAATGATTGAAACATCTGCAGAAGTGTTTCCTATTGGATCACTGTATAAGCTTTGAATAGGTTTGAAGAAAAAAACAAACAAAAGTTTTATCCTACATTTGTTTGTACCACATATTATGTCACTTCAACAAAGATGTCAGACAAAAGACATCAAAAGTGAAAAAAAAAAACATTTAAAAACAAGCTTTATCAAACTTGGAACTGTTCCTATATCTTAGATCAAAGACAAGATCTTAGCAGTTGCTATTAACTTCATACACCAATAAAAATAAAAAAAGAGTCTCACCTGATTTTGCGATCAATAAAATACACGTGGTATCACCCAAGGATCATATGTACCAAGTGTAAACATAATTGATGAAGATAAAAAGAAACAAGAGCAATTTGAACAAAAACTTCTAAAAAAGATGGACACGACCGCATATCATTTGACCTTTTGACCTGTAGATGACATTTTACCCATCATTTTCATGGACACACATGTGGTATTATCCAAGGATGATATGTACCAAGTCTGAACATAACTGAAGAAGAAATGAAGAAATGTTGAACAAAAAACAAGAATGTTGTTCAGGCGAGACAAAAACGTCGTGATTGATCATATTAAAAACCAGTGATGTGATTGATTATAAAGCTTTGTGAAGAAGCAGACGGACAAATTAATGCTGACCATATAAATGTCGTCTATTGGCATCACTCAGTATGCTACTGGAGTTGACTTTTGACACAGACAATGTGCATCATTCAACTAACTGGGTTTGACAGATTCAAGTTTCACAAACACTGATAACGCATAGTGCTCCAAATGATAGTCAAACTAAGTCATCTCTTTGTTGAGGATCGTATTAAATCCCTGACCTTAATCCTAAGGCTGGTTAAAAAGTCATATCTGGACGTCAATGGCACCTGCAGATGTGCTTGCTGGATGTCTGTTCTCTCCAACTTTCCTGGATTAATATAAAAAAGATAAGTTATTTTTTCATTTCTGCAAAAAAAGGTCATTATTCAGGTGCTTATATGAACTATGCAGTGTTGAAGCAATTTACAATTAATTTAACATTGATCGTAAAGAAGAAAAAAACATAACAGAAAATGACTTATCTGGAAATTCAGTTTAATAGTGATTTGGTGGTTATCGTCAATAAATAATAAAAGGGTTTCTGAATGCAGTTATAGACTTCTCCATAGATCCTTAATTTTTCAGTAAAAGACCATCTGACTCACAATCTTGACGGGAGCTACGACATCACTCTCTCTCACACTACTGATGCTTACTATTAGATAGTATCCATGTATAGCCTTCCCTTGGTTTGGCGGAGTATTGTTAATTCTTGTTGCCATTAAAAATGATTCCCAATGAATGGGGTCTTAACCCTAACAGGACTGATAGAAGCGGCAAGGGGGGGGCATGATGAATGGACAAAGGTAGTTGTTAAATGGTCAGTAAAAATTGTCATTAAAAAAAACAATGAAAGACATCAGATGAAAAATAAACAAATATATAAGAAATTATAAAAACAAATACGGAAAAAAACTCTCCTACGATCTGTAAAGAGTCCATAGACAACTTACCACTGTTAATCAGGACCAATGTTGGCCACAATTTGGACAAACTCTCCTACGATCTGTAAACAGTCTATCAAGGCAGTATCCATGTAACTTGATTTCACATTGGGTGCATACCTGGCCCTGCAGATAAAATTAAATGATTTTTTTTTTTTTTTTTGCATTTTTATGAAATTCATTCAATAAAACAATGAAAATTTTAATTTTATTTTTCACAGATATGTTAAATATCTTTGGAATGATGCAGTCCTAGCCGAAAATAATCATCTAATTGGTGAAAGTTTACCAATCAATAATATCAGCATTTCAAAGATTGTCAGTATTTTCTATTTCAATGCACGCTCACTCATGACTACATGCATTGGTTGATACTCACTCTATCTTCTTCTCAGATAGTCCACATAGGATAAAACCAATTTGGTCTACACTACACTTACC
This sequence comes from Lytechinus pictus, assembly GCF_037042905.1. Lineage (NCBI taxonomy): Eukaryota > Metazoa > Echinodermata > Echinoidea > Temnopleuroida > Toxopneustidae > Lytechinus > Lytechinus pictus. The sequence goes on from NC_087261.1 coordinate 31,446,385, forward strand.
TAGTCTAATGGCTAGTTTACGTTTTATTTCAAACAAAAAAAAATATAGATTATTATAATTTGTTACTTTGTAAAATGAAAATTTTGAATAAACAGTTCATCTAACCATACAGACTTTAGGTGTTAAAATAGACCAATAGATGAAAGATAAATTGGGTATACCCTACATGAGAATCAGATGTAATGGAAAATAAACTAAGTGGTCAGCAGACCAAAAGACTATTAAACAAACCAGGGCCCCGTCTTACAAAGAGTTACGAGTGATCCAATCAATCGTAACTCTATGGAAATCCTTCAGTGTCATTATTTTTTCTCCAGGAAATTTGCAAAATGTCCTTTTTAAACAAAGGAGATCTCACCAAATTGTTCAGAAATCAATTAATTTATGGATATATATTCATATCTAAAAAAATTGAACAATCATGCATTTTAAATGTTGACTTTGCTGGCTTTCCATAGTTGCGATTGATCTGATCAATCGCAAATCTTTGTAAGACGGGGGCCCTGATGTAACCAAAGTTGGTTGTAGACCAACTGACAATATATAAAAAGATCAGGTTGACTTTTATTCAAAGTTTAGTTGAATGAGATTGTGTTTTGCTCAATGACTTTTACTGAAGAGTACTTTTTTGAAGGAAGGGGGAGGGTGGTTGTGTTCAGTTTGAGTCTGTAGTTTGGTGATAGGTCATCCAGCTTTAGAGTAGACCAGTCCAATTTACACTGCATCCTTTAGCGCATCATCCCCTTATTTTTGGTTAAATAACTATTTTCTTCCATGACAACTGCTTATCTGCGAGAAGACAGGCTTAGAGCCCATCTAATTCTTTTGATTGATAGTGTGAATCATACTGAAGTTAAGTATGCATCTATTCTAATAATACATAAATGTAGTGGCAATTTATTTTTTCAACTGTTTACAAATTTAGAATTGTTACATATCTAACACCCCAATTGGTAGTGTTTTCCTTAAAAAAACAACTTTTCTTTAAAATGTTTATTTAAATCATTTCATTTTACATTACAAATGTAGTCATTGAATAATAGAAAGACAAAAATATGCAGATGTACAGCATTTTCATCAGGCATGTAAAAAGACAAAATTTATCTAATAAAACACATTCATTCCATATCATTCACACCATAAATGTTTTGCGGCACAAATAATATAATCTAGTAATGAATTGGAATAGTGACAATGATTAGGGGGGGGGGGGGATTTACCAAAACTAAAAGTAGGCTTTAAAGATAAAAACCAACGATAATTTATTTGTATAAAAGAAAAAATAGATCATCGGAGTAAAGAAATGTGAAAGAAAAAGGAAAAGGAGTGAAAAAATTATGACTGTTTGGAAAAAAAAAACCAATAAGACAATGGAAATCTAACAAAAAAAATAGTAAAATCTTGAAGAGGTATTTGAGATTCTAAGCTGTTTCTGCCAGTTTACATCAAATGAGTGTTTTCAATTCCGTGTGATGAGAAGTATGATCGCTTACTTTGCATTTAATATTCTACATAATAATCTTGAATGTGATACTATAATGATGCTGAGGCATTGATAAATGATCATACATGTAACTGCACTAGGATGCTGACTAGATTAAAAGACCACAGTCTTTAATGACAGAGATGGTGCTGATGCTGGTGATGATAATGACCACAACTTCTCATATAACCACCCAAAATACCTCTACTACTTCTACTTGTACAGCGACTAAAACTATATAATACTTCTACTTAGAACTACAATTACTTCTACTACTTATGATAATAAATACTACTACATGTAATAATGATAATAATAATCCGCATCTGCATAATGCTTTAGATGTTTCTATAAAGCATTACCTACCTTGATAACCATATCCTTGCAGTGCCAACATTTATCTGGTTGATATGTCTTTCTAAGGTACATCTCAAGTTCCATGATAGATCTACCAGTCATCCACACATAGCCCTCACCCTTTTCATGTAAGTAATGAAAATCATGTAATTCACATTATGAAAGACATTGGTAAGAATTACACTCACAATGTTTCATTGGAATAGTTTTGACTGTTTAAAAATGAACAAGTGTGAAATCACTCAAATGCCAGTGCAAAACGATGTGTATTATATGTCTTATACGATTTGGATTCTTATTTGTTAACCTAACATTTTCTTTACAAAGAATATAGAACAGGGGGCTCTTCATAAAGCTGTTCCTAAGTTAAGACCGACTGGTGATCCTTTCTTGCGGGGAATGATATTGACCATTAAATGTTCATTGGTGATTATTCAGAGCGTGAGAAACGTTCACCAGTCTTTCTTAACTTACGAACAGCTTTATGAATGAAACACCCACCAGGTGTAAAGAATGTTTTTCCATGGCAATTTGATTAAAAGGTAACTTATTACTGGAGTAATGCAAATGAATCTGTTTTTCTCTTCACTTTTTTTGTCAAATAAGATGGATTTACATACTGCATAGTATTTGGAGATGAACACAAGAACAAATTCAATAGTTTACCAGTATATTATTTTCAAGGCAACATATCTGATTAGATTCTAACCTGTTTTAGCCACTGTTCCTTAAAAAAGTGTGAACAGACCAATGGACCAGTTGATAATTATCAAATGTCCCAATGACCAATGATAGCCACAGATATTAAAAATATGGACAGAAACACAATAATTTATGTAATTTAAGGAAGATAACAGATGTGATTTGACACTAACCTGATTTAGCCATTGTTCCTTGACAAACTTATTAAGTGTTTCCTGTGCATCTTGCTTAGTCAACCTCTCTAGTTTGAGATTCAAGATATCTGTAGATGATGCCATTCCTTCAGGAGAATCCATTATCAGACCAACCTGAACAAAAAAAAATTAGGTTCCAATATCAATCATTTATTTCCTTGTTTCAGTGGTAGCCCATTTCATAACTGGCTGCATGACCCTTGGCGATTTTGAGATACAAGCTTTTGTTGTCAAGCATCTTTCATTTAATTCGGAATAAATAAAACATTAAAAACATTCAAATGTTGAACTGAAATTAAATTTCCTTCCTGTTTTGGGGGCTCATCACAAGTTAAAGTATAAAATATAATTTCATTCATCCTTTCATGTAAACTGTAATTCTGATTCAGACCAAGCTACTAAATCCTTATTAGGGTTCCTAATGAAATTTGTAAACAGAATTCCATGACTTTTCCATGACTAAATTGCTGCTTTCATGACCTCCCGGGAGTTATGTAGAGTTCGGGATGTCACAAAACTGGGGAAAATGGAAATCATGAACACCAATTATAATAGCAGAGTATGATTACAGAGTATGAGAGTTGTGAGACACGACAAACTGGAAAGCTGCCATAGCCAAGAGGTAAATGCAATTCCATAACTTTTCACAAATTTTCCAAATTCCCTGACTTTCCATAACAAATTTTTCCAGGATTTTCCATGACTGTGGGAACCCGGACTAAGCTAATAAATCCTTATGCCAATAAGTAAACCTATGCATTTTCTACCAAAAGTTAGCAAACCAATCACATTCAGAAATGCAAAAAGACTGTTGTTAACTGTGGCATTGCAGTCTGACTGTATCTATGAAAATCTACATCATAGTTTTCATGTTCTTCTTCTGATTTTTACAAGTTAATCAAATTTAATAAAGATCTAAATGTTAATAATTTATATGTAATTTGAGGTAATATCAAGGAGGAAAAATTTACTGTTTTCTTGAATAGCTCGAGCTGCTGAGGAAGATAGTCTGTGGTAAGCTTTCCAAGATCTGATTCCATCGTCTGTACCTACAAAGAAAATCATACAAAATTTGTTATTATCACATACATCATTTATCATAGTCTGCCCAACATCGCTTCAGAGCAATAAAAAAAACGACAAACCTATAAGCATATTCAATTCCTCTACAACGTCCACTTGGGCACATGTACAAATGAAATGCACATTATTGGTCAAAACAGACTCTACTGGAAATGTATTACCATAAACTAACTTCTAGAGTGGCTGCAAGCCAAAGGAAATACATGAAAAGCCTCATTTCTCTTAATTTGATATGATGCAAATTTATTTGGACAAGATATCAAATAAAGTCCCAGGAAGAAAAAGTAGGTATAATTGAACTTATACAAAAATACTTGTAATGAGGATATATATCAAAACTGCTTGAATAAAAAACTTGCTTTTACAGGTACATGTATAAGAATTAAACTTTTTTTTATAATTTGAAGAATTAATAATTGATTAACATGTAAAATCCACTCAGATGCAAATGTAGTTTCAAAAAAGCAGGCAATACACAAAAATCTATTTAAAAAATAAAATCAAGATTGAAATATGAATTTTCCATATTATCGTGTTCGGGACCAATATTATTTTATAAGGGAAGCGTAAGGGAGAAATTCTGGAGAAAGTTATATGCAGTTCAAAATCACAGGCTATTTATTAATAAATAATCAGCTACAGTTACAACTCGAAGTACATGAAGATATCAATGAAGACTCGGATAAAACAGGAAACGAAGGATATAGTATTTTTGAAGTATAAGATTAAAATTCTAAAGTTAAATCAATATACGATGAATGTCTATCCTTAAAGTCTTGAAGTCAGTCAGTCTATCTGGATGAGTGTGAGTCTAGTATATACAGTCTCTACCTAATAATCAAGAAGTCTTATCTATAATAATTAGTTTTGGGGTGTAGCAATGTAAAGTGGGAGTGATCTAAACTTGTTCTGATTGGTCTATAGGGAGGCTAACTGTCTATCAAGAATTTAAGAATTTAAGATTTCTTGAAAAGAGTAATAAGATAAAACTAACAGAAAAACAGTACAATGAAATGAAAAGCCTGTGAAATGTGAAACTAATTGTATACCTGTATATTGTTTGTGTTTGTTTATTGATTTCAATGTAAAAGAGTAACAAGATAAAAATAACAGAAAACAGTACAATGAAATCAAAAGGTTGTGAAATGTGAAACTAATTGTATATATTGTTTGTGTTTGTTTATTGATTTCAATGTAAAAGAGTAACAAGATAAAAATAACAGAAAACAGTACAATGAAATCAAATGGTTGTGAAATGTGAAACTAATTGTATGTATTGTATGTGTTTGATTATTGATTTTAATGTAATAAATACCTCTGAGGACAAAAATAAAATAGGTAGGCTAACTGTCTATCAAACGATCTCTGGTATAAGGGGTGTGGTGATGCTCTGTTCAGTGACTGGGGCTGGTATTATGAGTCATAGTTCTTAAAACTTTTGTTCCTTGAAATTACATGTACCTGATGTCACTGAGGGTTGGTCTTTTATGGTCAGTGTTTAGGAGTTTAATGGTATTGGGGATTTGGGGGATTCTAAGATGACATTGGGGGAGTTTATAAACAAATGAAGGTAAATGACTGAAAGTATAACAGGAAGTCCAATTTTAGGATCTCACATGCAACAGCTCCCTGTTTATTGCATACATGTAAGAAAAATCCATAAAATGCCATCATTAAGGTTCATTAATTGCAATGTGTTTTTTTTTATGGAAATATACAAAATTATGTATTTGATTTGATATTGAGTGTATCTAAGTTAATCATTTCCACTATTCTCATAAAACAAAATTAGTTCAATTCAAGACATACCAAAGCATACTTCTGTTCTCCAGTATCTTCATCAGGTTTTTGTCGTATCTCCATGGAAACCTCCCTAAGTTTCTTGTTAATGATATTCTTGAACTCATTCAAAGTAGGACTGTCTCTCACTAATAGTATGGAAAATGAAAACAGACAATCAAGAAAATGAGATGATTGTCATTGCTTTTCTCATTCTTTATTACTGGCACATTTACAAAAAATGATACATGTGTTTTGATGACAATATATGAAATATATCATAATTCTGATAATAATAATGATAATAATAATTATTATTATCATTATTATAATAATAATAATAGTAGTAGTAGTAGTAGTAATAATAATAATAACAATAATAGTAGTAATAATAATATTAATACTACTACTACTAATCATAATATTAAAAAAAATTATGATGATATCAATAATAATAAACTGAAGTTATACCACACCAATTCCACTCTGTAGAGTGCTCAAGGCGCTTTTCAAGAAAGTTTGAAGGAAATTATGTGTGTAATTAAAAAGAAATGTTTTAAGGTGTTTTTTTAAGTTTCAGAAGATAAAAAGTGTTTTTTATATCTTCAGGAAGGCTGTTTCATATATACTCTGAGGATGAGTTGACAAATGATCTTCTCCCAAATTTTAGTAACCTTGAGGATAAGGAGAGAACTGGAATTAGAGGAACAGAAGGATCTTGATAGGGTGTACATGTAGCTTTGTAATAAAATGAGATACTGCGGATAATAAATGAAAGCGTGAAACAATTTGTTGTATAATTATTATTAACACTATCATTATTATTTGTATTATTATTACTATTTTATTGCTGCATTTAAATAAATTACAAATATTCGCACAATGATCATAACACAAACATTTGCAATCAATCAGAAAGACTAATCAAGACCATTGTCACATGCATATATTTTTCAACATACTAAAAATCATTTAATCAAAATTATTTTTTGAATGTTGCAATTAATGGGAAATCTTTGTGGTATAAATTCATAGATAATATTGAATGGCATGCAGACGATTGGCACATGAATTCAAACTTTAATTGCTAAAAGGTATTTTTTCATCTCACTTTTGTTTACTTGCAATAATTCATCATTAATACAGGTGTAGCTTCAATCAGATAATTCATAATCACTCTGGAATCCAAATTAACTAACTTTAACAGGGGCCTATTGCAAAAAGAGTTGTGCTTTAACCCTAAGAAGACTGGGGGGGGGGGGCTGTATCAGCCCCCCCTTGACATTTTCACGATAAATCCGCCGCACAAAATTTTATTGACTGCGTCACTCGCTGACTTTTTACTTTCAAGACTCGCGCAACTTTTGAGACCAAAATTGTGACCCCCGGGTACGCGGTTCCGAAATTACACAACATTTCGTAAGTGCATGCAGACCCAAAATTACTCAAAAACGTGAATTTGTGTACAAATCCAATGCAAATGGTGTTTTTAGCCAAAATTCATAAATGTATCATTATTTTTCCTTTTACTGCTTAAAATCAATTAATTGTATCTTTTTTATGGTCAAAATAATAATCCCTGACGATTTCCATTGAAAAATCAATAAAAAACAAAAAGTCAGGAAAAAAAGAAATACATGAGAAATTTAGAAAACAATAGAATACATAAGAAAATAAATGTGATGTTGACATTTTTGAAAAATAAATTTGATCAGATGCCTATCTAGAGTATGTGATATTATAGTTTTGTAGATAATAGGCCTGGGACGAATTTTATTTTTACTATTCGATTATTTCCTGAAAAAACAATCGAATGATTCGATTGTTCGTCGGGAATCACGTCTTTGAAGTCACAATATTTGACCTACTTAATGGTGACCTCCCGAATGAAGAAATCTCCATCAAAGTCACGTGTTTATTATAAATGAAAGTAGGCCCTTCCCCCCTCCATGATTCTTATATCAAAAGAAAATACATGAAAAGAGATTAAATCTTTCAGTTTATTGTTCCAATTAATTTTTTTCCTAAGTCAATGCTGGTACCCTGGTATGCATGCATCCCTCCAAATGCCACACCCCTGCATATGAATGAATCAGCCCAGATCAGCCGAGTCCAAAGCCCAAAGACGTCTTCATACAACTCGTTCATGAAGTATTCTTTGAGACTGACACTCGATCAGGTGGTGCATTTTACTTCTTAAAAATTTTCATCCCTTGCCCACACCATGTCCCCACCCCCACTTGTGGCATTGCCCACGATGCTACACATGCATTTAAAAAAAAAATCTTTTGCAAAATATTTTCATTTGAAATACCTTTCAAAATTACAAATTTTTATCATTTGAACCTACATGTATAACTGGGTCTATTTTTGGAGACCAGTCGAGAAAGTAGGTGAAGGCTGCGCATGTGTTGGAATGCTGTTTTGATTGTGTGAGGGGGATATAAAAAAGGTTGCATTGTTTTGAAACATGAAAGGAATTCTCCGACTCCCACCCACTATCTTTCTATATCTCCCCCTCACACAAACACAGATGGGGAGGGGTCAATTCATTTCTGAAGTCATGACCTTTCTTGATAAGGGAAGCACATGGCTTCTTTGTTTCCCAAAAAAGTTTCATTGGCTATCAAAGGTCCAATCAGCTGAAGTGAGCTGGTTGTGTGTTTACTTTCTGTTTTGAGCACGCAGACAATGACTGATAATTTGACAAATTACCTCGGTAACATCATTTTTAAACCTGTATCAAGTATTCAAAAACCGTTGTCGTCATTGTTTTCTTGTCATTTTGTTATTATTACTTGGGTATTCGAGTTATCCAAAAGTCATAATCGGGCTCTGCCGAACATTCGATTAGTGTAAATTTTGCTAATCGATTGGCGATCGGCGGCAAGCCATTCGAACCATTCGATAAATAATAATAATAATAATAATGGTTATTTATCTGCGCTATACAAAAAAAGTATCACAGCGCTTACAATCAGAAATAAAATATAAATATAAATGTTAAGTAACAAAAAAAAGTGTAGAATTATATACATTAAATTGCATCAACTATTGGTGTTCTCAACTGTGCCAGATGAGGCCTGGTGGCCTCTTGCTTGCTGCTTCGTTCACCAACAATTTAAGGGACAAGCCCGGTCAGCACATCATTCACAGAAGCTCTAGTATAGCACTTGAGGCCACCAGGCCCCAGATGGGTTAGCCAAGTCAAACCAAATAGTGATAGCAAAAATCATCAAAACAAATACACATTAAATAAATGAAAATATAAAACTAGATATTTGGAAAAAGATATGACTTGAGTTGTCGTTTGAAAGATGATATGGTCGGTGTTGTTCGGTGTTCGGTGTTAATTGATGTTTACTCCCAGGCCTAGTAGATAATGCCATGGGTAACGCGTGTGCCAATTTTCGTCGCGATCGACGGCCAAGATCATAAGGGGGGGCCCCCCCCAGTCTTCTTAGGCGTCGAAATAGCCCAGTCTATTTAGGGTTAAAACTAAACTCAAGATATCAAGCACAAGTCCCTCATACTCACGTTTAAAATCATGCTTCAATTGATTATCGAGTTTAGATTGATTTGCAATCCTCTTTCTGCATTTTTTTAAAGGATCTGCACACCTCTGCCAATAAACTCTGAAGGATTAAACTTGAACTCTCAATGAGATACAATCTCTTCTATTAAAGCAAGTACACTGTGGCAACATGTAGGTTACAGTTCAAGAATTTTGAGATTAAAAATTTATTTTTGAAACTTTACAGAAAATTTTCAAATCATGCTGACCTATCCTGTGGTGAGGTGACAACTGAGCTTCAGGTTTAGAGTGAATTCACAACTTATGATAAGAATTCTTACCCTCACATCTTTGTTGAATAGTTTTATAGATATCTTTGAGTTCTCTCTCTCCTACCAGACCTCTTGACATCAATGTTTGTATCATCAGTTTATGTTCGTCCTTCATCTTGCTTCCTTGTTAAACCTACAATTTTAAGAAACAATGTTAATAGGAGTGGGCTATAAATGGGTGATTTTTTGTTTTACTGTGACAACAGTTTTTTTGTGTTCCTTTTACCTTATCTCAACAGGAAATGACAATATTTTTTGTCTCGGGTCCGAGAAAAAAGTGTGCCGGGCCAAAATCCAAAATGGCCGCCAAAACCCCCCAAAATCACATTCCGGGCCACAACTTTTTTATTTGATGGTCTTTTTCTCTGGTTTTGGTGTCTATTCATATGTTTTTGGGGGCAGGTAATTTGTTTTTCCTAAACTCAGTACTTTTAAATCATTATTTGTAGAGTTATAAGGTGATTTTACTTAAATTTACACATTTTTAAAGCCATTTTTTCAGCCAAAAAGTAGGTTTCATCGTTACGTGGTTCTTGAATATTAGACGATACCAGTTGAACAGTAGCAGTCAGTTTTATATAGCTATATTGCTTTTATTCCTCTACTTTGGTTTCTTACGGATATTTGTGAAATATATCTTTGCAAATAAAAGAAAATGTAGGGGCTATACAGTATACAATGCACTGTACATACTACACTGCATATATCCATGCATTGACCACCATGACATATGAAAAGGACTGTATATAAATTATGGTGTCATAGAAATGAGCTCCTAATGTTTAGAATTAGATTGTGAATTGTGAATTTGATTGCTTGTCAGCTGATGTATAATTTATACATGATGAAACCAGCAACATAAATTGCACAAAAATATCACATAATATCATCTATACATGTACGTACATCACATTTTTAACCATATCTTCTCCATTTGGAGGCTTTTTTTACCTGGTTGTGGTGTCTAAACTGGCCTATATTTATGGGGTCAGTTTAACTATCATGGTAACGCTGATCAACAGCAAATCAAAATCAAGGATTCCATGCAAGGTACCATTAAGTTAACATAATGGTAAATTTTTATGCAACAGGGACCAGAATAGCTACAGTGTAAATGCCATGATGTGGGGTTAATTACCTCTCTCCGCCCCCTGAATTAGCATATTTGACAAAACGTCAATTTCTGAGACAAAACATATCTTCAATTTCTGAGGCATCTAATTCTAAACCTGAGAGCTCATTTCTATGACACTATAGTTTATACAGGCCTTGTTAGCTGTCATGGTGGCCAATGCATTTATGCAGTGCAGTATGTACAGTACATTGTATACATGTACTGTATAGGCCCAATGGATAATTGACATTTTTTATTTAATAAGATATATATTTCACAAATATCCGTAAAACCCAAAGTAGAGGAATAAAAGCAATATAGCTATATGAAGCTGCTTTCTATTGTTGACCTCGTACCATCTAATATCCAATAACCCCAGGACGATAAAACCTACTTTTTGGCTGAAAAAAACTATAATAATTGGAAAATTTAGGTATAATTACCTTTTAACTCTACAAATAATGGTTTAAAAGTACTAATCATAGGAAAAACAAATTGCCTGCCCCCAAATACATATGAATAGACACCAAAACCAGAGAAAAAGACCACCAAATAAAGAAGTTGTGGCCAAAACTGTGATTTTGGGGGGTTTGGCGGCCATTTTGGATTTTGGCCCGGCACACTTTTTTCTCGGACTCGAGACAAAAAATATTATCATTTCATGTTGAGATACATTACAAGGAATAAAAAAAAACTGTTGTCATATTGAAATTACAAAAAAAGTATTTTTGACCCATGTATAGCCCACTCCTAATGTTAAGAAACAAAAAAAATAATAATGTTCCGCTCCCAACTGTTGAGCACTCTACCCGGCTATCCTCGCGCTGCATTATGATATTTATCAACCGAGGCAAGTATTTTACGATTCATGATATTTATCGGCCGAGTCAAGTATTTTTAAAATTCAAATTGGCAGCTATACACACGTGTGGTATCTAGGTATCAATAACAAAGACATCAAGATGGCGACCAAAACAGACTTGGTAAGTCAACGCTCGTGCTCGTCTTAATTATTTTTCATATTATACACCCAGTTGTTGTGTGTCCGGACAGGTTGTGTGTCCGGACGATCAATTTTAGAAAGTCATTTGGAAAATTTTACAGGTGAAGTTTCATCAATTTTTGGTACAAAATGTTAGGAAATATTATAGAGAACAAAATAGAAGATGATTACAAATTACAACTACATGTATTGAATTCATATTTTTTAGTGTAATCCAAAGACAAAAAAGAAGGGCTTCAAAAATATAGTGTCCGGACACCCGAACCCCCCATCCTACTATTTATTGAAGGAATATATACAAACATATTAAATTTGGGGGGAAAACTTAGTTATCCTTACCAAATAATTTAGCTCTACTTTTACCGTGGGAAAACCTACAGTGTGAATAGACCAATGCGTAAGCGAACCAGGCGTCAGTGGGGAGTAAAAGTCATCTACTCTACTACTAAGACTACGTAGAGACTAGACAGCTGGCAGCCGTCTGTTTCGAGGAGTTTTTTTAACATTTTTTTATTTTTAAAATTTCTCCTCATACACAGACGGCTCGCTATCGTGCAGCCACCATTAGGGGACTTACAATGCAAAATCCCCCCGTCGGGGCTCTTCAATTTTTGTCTTTAATGAATCAAACTTTTGAAAATTAACGCGACCGAAATGCAAATTAATATTCCCTCTAGCCATTAATTGCCAAAAAACGGGGAAAATCAAGTTAAAAGGAACAAAAACAGTGACTTACCTCGGCTGTCGCGCAACTTCACTGCCCTGTTTTATCCGAACTTAATACACATAAACATATGGCCATTGATCCCCTGTACAGATCGCGCTAGAACTTCGGTCTCTGTATTTGGTGAGTGAAGCCAATGGCAATGGAGTTCAGCTGAACAACCAACATAACAGAGACCGAATCTTTTGGTCTACGTAGAGACTAGAGTAGATGACTTTTACTCCCCAGACGCCTCCAGGCTAGGTAGGAGTATCGAGTAGGACTAAGAGTGCTGCCAGGCCAGGCACCGGATCTGCCGCGACCCCGGGGGGGGGGGGGGGGGGGGGGGGGCACTCGACCAAAAAAGTGGTAGGGGTGTGCCGCGGGCGAGACAAAAAACGGGGGCCTTGGAGCGGGCTTATTGTAAAAAGGAGGGTCCTCGGAACGGGCTTTGGAACTACAAATGTTTGTGAAAACGGGGGTCCTTGGAACGGATCGCCAGCGTGTGAGTGCGTATGCATGATGTGCATGATGCAGCTAGCCTGGCAGCCCGGCCGTCAAGTGCCCTCGCGCAGAGGCGATGGTCGGACAGCGCTCTGCGGCCGCTTTTCGATAAGAAGAAAATGCTATGCTTTGGAGCGGCTTTCTTTGTTCTTTTTCTCAATAAGACAAAAATGCTATGCCTTGGAACGGAAATTTGAGTGTAAAAATGGGGGTCCCCTCCGCGGCACATACCCACTATGCATTATATACTGAGTGCCCCCCCCCCCCCCCGGGGCCGCGACAAGCTACAACTTAGCTCTAGGCGCTAGTGTAGTTTCGCACCTCCCCGTTTAATGGTTTTCAAACATGTACAATCTCACCCTAAATAATTCACAACCTAAAATACTTGCATCTGAGCCTCCAAAGTCCAGTAGAAGTTGAATATTTGCCGTTTTGACACTTTTTTTACAAAGTTTTACACCTATTTCGGAATCACTCGGTCGCTTGATCAAGCTCAGCGCTGCACATAAGCAGTCAGTACGCGTACGGTACGTACCACCTAGACCTAGTGTCTAGGGAAGTGCAAGAATTAGAGCGAGTTTTTCTATAAAAAGTAGGCCTAGGCCTATGGTATCTTCAAAAAATGTTTGAAAACCATTATTCGGGGAGGTGCGAAACTACACTAGCGCCTAGCTCTACACTAACCCACTTATCCTACGAGTACGAACAAGGTTATAATAACGCACTAAGTGACTAACCCAGCAATGCATGCCCAGCACGGCCCAGGCAGCTCGGCAGGGAGCTTCGGCCCGCGAAGCGGGTGCTGCAGCGTCAAGACTGTCATCATTCATGGTCAGTGACAGTGAGTTATCATGGCACGCCATGGTTAACTTAACGTGACTTAAGTTCAATAAACTAGGATAGTAAATCCAAATAACGCTATACCGGTACAATAAAGGGCTTACCTAAAATAAGCTTTACATTACAGTCCAGCGACAAAGTTTGTTTACTTACTTATTGATCTTCAAAATCTCTGAATTTATAACTTGACTTGAAATAAGGTTTCGAAATTCGAATTCCCACTCCTAGTTCAACCTGCCTACAACTTTATGCTGCCATCTCCGTCGTCATCTGAAAAGGGGATTTCCCCCAATGTATGACGCATTCCCCCCCCCCCCGCCCCCATGGCCGACCCTTGGTTTTTTAAACGACACATGCTATGATGAAAAATATTGCACTCTGTGTAAAAGTGACAGTATTGGTGATGAATTTCATGCTATCTTTGAATATGCAGCTTCTTAAAGACCACGAGGTCCAATTGATAGTCAAGATATTATTGTAAAAAACAAATACTTTTAAAATCCCAGAAGGAAAAACCAGTAAGACCAGTAAGAATTTTTGCTGGTTTCCAGTAGAATTTTACTGGTGTCCAGTATATTTTTACTGGGCCAGTTGATTTTTAACTGGACCAGTAAAAATAAACTGGAGACCAGTTCCAACAATTGCATTCCAGTTGAAGCAAAGTAGTAATACCAGTTAAATTGTTTTTCATCAAACTGGTGTTACTGGTCCAATAAATGGTTTCCAGTAGATTTTTACTGGTTTCCAGTATATGTTTACTGGACCAGTTGATTTTTAACTGGACCAGTAAAAATAAACTGGACACCAGTTCAAACAATTGCATTCCAGTTGAAGCAAAGAAGTAATACCAGTTAAATTGTTTTTCATCAAACTGGTGTTACTGGTCCGATAAATAATGATTTTATTTCAAGTCAGATCATTTGACGAATTATGGAAAATGAATCTTGAAATTCAGAGAAAGTTATTATCGTTATCGATTGTTACCATCATTCTTATAATTATCATGATTATTATTTTTATGATTATTATGATCATTGTTGTTATCATTCTTATTACTGTTATCATTGTTATTGATATTGTAATTATTATTATTAACATTATCATAATTATCAAGTATTAACATTATCATTGAAATATAATTATTTCCTTTAATTATGATTAAGAGCAAGATATATTCCTCTGATATAGTCAACTGGTCTACAGTAAAATTGTTTGAAATTGAACTGGTCAAGACCAGTAATACCAGTAATTCTGATGATGCTGATCACGTGGTTTACCTCATTTGCATATTTCCTGTTTTTAAAAGAAAAATCAGGATTTAGAATGGAATATCCTTGCAATGGCACTCATTGTTGTTTAAAAACTTTCTGAATAAGTGTGTGAACTAATTCACAATGAAAATGTGTAATTTCATATATCACATTTAAAATAACAGCAGAAAGATTAATTTACTAACCATCTTTTCCATCACATTTCACTGACCATGGTATATAACAAACCAAATGCATGTAACTGGGCGTTGTGGCGTGCGCCTGTAATCCAAGCTATGTGGGGAAGTTACAAATTGATGCAGAGATTCGAGGTTCGATCCCTGGTCACGTCTTTCGGATGGTGACGTTAAAGGTCGGTCCCAGACGTTTATAATCATATCTGATTGATACACGTCTGACAAAACTCAAATACACACACACACATTAAATTGATCCAGTTCGACCAGTTTGAGGACCAGTCAGACCAGTAGAGAAAATACCAGTAAAGACCCGCTTAAATTGGATACCAGTGTGAAGACGTAACCTTCGATCATCCTCACAACATCTTCTCACTGTTCCCTCCACAAATACAAATACATATGGTCAAAGAGCCCTTTCTTTATCTGCCGCTGTACTCTGGAATTCTCTACCTTTAAATATAAGAACTGCACCATCTTTCCCCATCTTTAAATAAATGCTCAAAACTCACTTATTTTCAAAATAGTATTTTATGATGATAAATATATTATGTTGTTAAATATTGTAAGTTTTCATTTCATTAATGATGTAACTTTATGTATTGATTTAATTTGTTCTAATTTGTATTAAGTATTTTAGGATTAAGGTTTAGGTTTATTGTATGATTCAGATAAGATTTAATGTATTATTTATTGAATATATTTTGTAAAGCGCATAGAGAGTCTTTTGACTATTATGCGCTATATAAATTTCAAATATTATTATTATTATTATTAAGACCAGTGAGACCACCAGAAACAAGACCAGTATAAAATTCCAGTAATTCAAGACCACTTTAATTTTTAACTGGACCAGTAAAATTTTAACTGGACCAGTATGACCAGTTAGACCAGTAAACCGATGTTCCAATTTCCAGAGTCACCAGTTAAAATTATACTGGTCTTACTGGTCCAGTGGAACTGGTTTCTCCTTCTGGGATGGAATCGGGGGGGGGGGGGGTCCAATGACGAATGGATACCATGCGCGACCATGGGGTTTCGAAAAGCACCCTAAACAAGTATTTTCCATATTCTGAAAATGCATCACTTTACAAGTATAGGCGTGTGAGTGAAAACCTACCTTACCCTGTAACCCGGGGGGGGGGGCACTTCCATTGACGAGTGGATACCATGTGCGACCACGGGTAACACGTATTTTCCATGTTCTGAAAATGCACCCCTTAACAAGTATTGGCGTCTGAAACCCTACCCTTAACAAGTATTGGAAACAAAACTATACTCTTGGCAAGTATTCCCTGAAATGAACCCCTAAACAAGTATAAAGCGATATTTTATTGGTGTGTCACGGGTCCGTCGGTCGTCGGTTTTACCTAATTTACCCCCGGGGGGCCACTTACATTGACGAGTGGATACCATGCGCGACCAAAAAAAACACGTAAAAATGATGTCTTTTTCAAGATAGGGCACGTTACGTACGTAACGTGATAAGGGTGTCAAAAACACAAAAATAATGAAAAAAGGGTATCTATTTTGCTATGAAAATTACGTGTTTATGGTCAAAATTGCGGGGATGATAAAACGAAATTAAAATGTTTTATAAAGGATGTCCTTTAGTTTTTGCCCCAACACTACGTGTTTAGAGTCCGATTTGCGCGTGATGTAGAAGGTGGGGTCGTACTAAACCAAATGATGTACAGTACATACAAAGTAAAACTGACGTCCGAAGGACCCGTGACAAAACAAAAAAACATTCCTGTACATGTTTAAGGGTTCATTTCAGGAAATATTTGCCAAGAGTATCGTTTTGTTTCCAATACTTGTTAAGGGTAGGGTTTCACACGCCAATACTTATTAAGGGATGCATTTTCAGAATATGGAAATTACGTGTTTAGGGTGCTTTTCGAGACCCATGGTCGCGCATGGTATCCACTCGTCAATGGAAGTGCCCCCCCCCCCCCGGGTAATTTACACAACATTTGTTTTAGTACGGCCCCCACCTTCCTCACCTCACGCAAATCGGGACTCTTAACACGACGTGTAGGGGCAAAAAGGACATCCTTTATGCAGCATTTTAATTTTGTTTTATCATCCCCCAAAATTAGACCCTAAACACGTAGCTTTCCTAGCGAAATAGATACCCTTTTTTCATTATTTTTGTGTTTTGACACCCTTATCACGTTACGTACGTAACGTGCCCTATCTTGAAAAAGACATCCTTTTACGTGTTTTTTTGGTCGCGCACATGGGCGGAAATCCCAGGGGGGACAGGGGGGAAGTGTCCCCCTACCGAAAATAGTAGGGGGGACACAATATCAAATGTCCCCCCTACTATTTTTGGTCTTTTATGATGGAGAAAAATGCATCATTCACATTCGAAATATTACATGTATTTTGGACTAAATGACCTTACGTTTTTGGGTAAAAACCTTTTTTTTTTTGGGGGGGGGGGGGCTTGTCAAATTTTCCAAAGTGACTAAAATAAGATTAGGGGAAGACTTGGAAAATAAAAAGAATCTTTCATGTCACTATATGAAATTTTCGCTCGCGCTTCGCGCTCGCATTGCCTGTCAGGTGATTTTTCAATATGTAGCTTAAATATCAAGTTTGGAAGTCAATATACATTACACATTTCACCTCGGAAATCGAACTTTCATTATTTTGTGTGATTTACAAACTGATTTTTAAAAAGTGCTCTGTAAAAGTGACAGCTTCATGGTCTGAATATTGAAATTTTCTGCTCGCACTGAGCGCTCGCAAATTTCGATTTATTAAGTACCTTTTATTTTTGTGTATTCCATTTAATTTGAAAAAAAATCAAGTCTGATTGTCAAAACGTATCAGATAGCGCTGGCTACTCGCTCGCATTTTAATTGGCGATTTATGTATGTCTCAATTTTGATTTTCATGACAGTTTATCAAAGATATTGGCTCGCAATTTGCGCTCGCATTCATGGTTAAAAAATATTTTGACTGATGCATTCTATTCATAATTACAAAATTGCTTGAAATGTCCAGTTTTCAGGCCATAATATCATCAGATTTCTCACCCTCATTAGGCATTAATAAATAAGATATTAATAATTTAACGATTAAGTTGTCTCTTTTGTTTCATCTCGCGCTTAGCAAGAGGAATAGGAAGATAGTCATCATTTTCATATGACATGTCCCAAGGATGTCCCGGTCCTATGTCAAAACTCAATTAACAATAAAAACTA
The DNA here is from genome assembly GCF_037042905.1 of Lytechinus pictus. NCBI lineage: Eukaryota > Metazoa > Echinodermata > Echinoidea > Temnopleuroida > Toxopneustidae > Lytechinus > Lytechinus pictus. Next base: position 31,464,655 of record NC_087261.1, read on the forward strand.
TCAGCTCTTTATTAAGTGCGATCCATATCCACCTCACAATTTTCCTACAAAGTGCTTGAAATATATAGCTGAAATGGACTCTTTTTTAGATTTTTCATGATAAAAGAGGTGTAGAATGCCTAGATTCTAGGTCTAAATCTGAAACACGCGCATGTTTATTCAGATATTCAACTTGTTCTCTATTCAAATCATTATCCAGTTTCAGATCACAATATCAAAAATTGTCTGCTTGCGCTTTGTGCTCGCATTATTAATGTAGAAAGATCCCCTATTAAGCCCCTTTCACAATTGACGTACGATCATTTGCGACCTTTTGGTCGTGCGACAGGCTGCAACAGGCATCAATCGCCAGTCATCTCATAAGATCGCACAGAGGCTTTCACAGTTGCAACAGCTGTCGTACAACAAAACCAACCAGTAAAACCCGTTGCACGAGTAAGTCGCTTATGATCCTATTGTGCTCGTGCGATCACATGCGAGTGTTGCACGGGGGATTGCGAGGGGAACGGTCGCATACAACGGTAGTGCAATGTTGTAAGCCGTTGCGATCGGTCTTGCAACAGTCTTATGGCCCATCATATTATCGCACCCAGTCGCAAGACAGGTCTCTGTACATGTAGGTCGCTAGCACATGTGCAAGTGCTGTACGACCTCCAGTCGAGTAAATGCGACTACTTAGTTGTGCCACCTCTCGCACCAAGTCGTGCAACGTTGAACAACACTCGCACGATGATCGCCCGACCAATGGTACGACCCCGGATACGAGCTGATGCGAGTGAATCGATCGTATTTGATCGAGTTCGGATTTTGAACATGTTCAAAGTTCCGATGTGACCAGTCACGATCACCTCGAGTTCGTGCGACCGTCTACAACGACTGCGAGTGCTCGCAAGTCACCAAGAGATCGATCTTGCAACAGCAGGAAAAAACTGTTGCATGCGGTCGTAAACTGGTCGGATGTCAATTGTGAAAGGGGCTGTACGGTCACATACATGCGACTGCAACGGTAGTGGAATGTTGTAAGCCGTAATTTCGATCGGTCTTGCAACAGTCTTATATTATCGCAACCAGTCGCAAGACTGGTCTCTGTAGGTCTCTAGCACATGTGCAAGTGTTGTACGACCTCCAGTCGACTAAATGCGACTATACGTAGTTGTGTCACCTCTCGCACCAAGTCGTACAACGTTGAACAACACTCACGCGATGATCGCCCGACCGATGGTACGACCTGATGCGAGTAAATCAATCGTATTTGATCGCGTTTGGATTTTGAACATGTTTAAATTCAGATGCGACCAGTCACGACCACCTCCGACCACCTCAAATTCGTGCGTTCGTCTACAACCACTGCGAGTGCTCGCAAGACACCAAGAGATCGATCGTGCAACAACAAGAAAAAACTGTTGCAGGCGGTCGTAAACAGGTCGTACGTCAATTGTGAAAGGGGCTTTACCCATCCTTTTCATGATTTACAAAACATGAATAGAGTGTCCCGTTTTTAGGTCTAAATCTCGAATATTTCTGCTCGCGCTTCCCTTGCATCAATTGGTTAGTTATATAGCTACCCTGTTCACGATTACGAAAATTGATTAAAATTTTCGATTCTTTTTGTAGAAATGTCAACAATTTTCAGCTCGCGATTCGCGCTAGCATTATTTGATTGTTGAAATATGTAACGTCTTCATGGCTAAGTGCAAGCAGTCCTTCACAAGTACCTTTTCGATCAGTTCAAATAAAAAAAAAAACATTTAATGGCTGCACTTTGCACTCGCATTATTAATGTAAGGACCGGGTGTAAGGAAGGCCCCCAATTACTCATCCTTTTCATGATTTACAAAACATGAATAGAGTCTCGGTCTAAATCTCAAAATTTTCCGCTCGCGCTTCGCGTTCGCATCAATTGTTTAGTTATATACCTATTATATGTTTCAATTACAAATAGTGCTGAGAATTTCCATTCTTTAAGCAAAAATTTCAAAAAAATTTAAGCTCGCGCTTCGCGCTCGCATTATTTGATTGTTGAAATATGTAACGTATTCATGGCTAACCTTTTCCATCAGTTAACATCTGCTCGCACTTCGCATTCGAAGTAATTATTTTGTTGCATATACATCTTTTTCAGGATAACAAACATTGCCCAGAATGTTCAAATTTTAGGAAAAAATACATAAAATTTCCCCACCAAAAAAAAAAAATTTGCTCGCGCTTCGCGCTCGCATTATATAGATAAGGATTATGATATTATATATTTATGTTAAATTATAAGGATAAAGCTAAAAAGTGGCCATGAGGAATACTCCTTCAATGAAACAAACAAAAATCATCTTCGAGCGGCCGATCGGGGATTAACATAATTTTTTTTATGGCTGAAAAAAAAATCGTCCCCCCCCCATTGGCGAAGGCTGGATCCGCCCCTGTTGTCCCCCCTACCTTTCGGAACAGATTTCCGCCCATGCATGGTATCCACTCGTCAATGTAAGTGCCCCCCCCCCCCCCCCCGGGCCCTGTAACAACACGGCACACTTGGCAAGTATTCCCTGAATTGAACCCCTAAACAAGTACAGCGATGTTTTAATTGTTATGTCACCGTCGTCGGTTTTACCTTTACCTACATCATTAGGGTTTAAAATGGCCCCACCTCCCACACCTCGCGCAAATCGTACTCTTCAATTAAACACGTATATAGTGTTGACATTTGGGACAAAAAGTACATCCTTTATCAAACATTTTGGGACATTTAGTCTTAATTTATTATAACCGCGCACATGACCCTAAGTACGAAGCTTTCCTAGCGAAATAGATACCCTTTTTAAAAATTATTTTTAGTGTTTTTGACACCCTTATTACGTTACGTAATAAGGTGCCCTATGAAGGACGTCTTTTTCAAGATAGGGCCCCTATCTTGAAAAAGACATCCTTTTTACGTGTTTTTTTCTTTTTTTGGTCGCGCATGGTATCCACTCGTCAATGTAAGTGACCTCCCTTCCCCCGGATATAGAAGCTGTTTACTGTAACTCATTCTTAATCACAGGGGCGGATCCAGCCTCCGCCAATAGGGGGGGGGGGGGCAAAAAAATTTTCACCAATATTTTCCCCAATCAGCCGCTCAAAGTTGATTTTTGTTTCTTTCTTTGAAGGGGTTGTCCCAGTGGCGTAATAAACCAAAAAATTTGAGGGGGCTCGAAATGGTGTATCGCGTAAATTAATAAGAAGTAACGAGCGAGCAAAATTTTTGACACAAAATTCCAAGTTCGTGATAGATTTTAACATAATATCTGGAAAATAATATTATATTTTTACCTTTTCCCTTTCCTTATCTCTTTTTTTTGTGATCGTGAATTTTTTTCTTCTTTTTTTTTAATTGGGGGGGGGGGGCAAAACACCCATGTCCTAAAAGTAATTGTTTAGCTTTATTCTTATAACAACATAAATGCGTAATAATTTTATAAGCCCTATTAAAATAGTGTGAGCGCGAAGTGCGAGCTAAACAATTTTGAAATTTCATGTATTTTGTCCTAAAAATTCAGTTGAACATTTTGGGCAATGTTTGTAAACCTAAAAAAGATGCGTATGTAACTAGATATTTGCGAGCGCAAAGCGCGAGCAGAAATTTTTATAATGCGTTCTGGCCTTGTCGAAAAGGGAGCTGTTATTAAAAGGATGATTTGCAGTTAGCCATTAGGACGATACATATTTCAATGATTAAATAATTATTAATTATTTATTAATTTATTAAGCCTATGAGAGCGCGAAATCAGTTAATTCATTATGGCCTGAAAACTGGACATTTCAAGCACTTTTGTATTATAAAATAAGATGCGTGAGTTATATTATATTCAGCAATCAATGCGAGCGCAAATCGCAAGCCGAAATTTTTGATAAGCTGTCATGAAATGAGAATTTTTAGTAGTTTGTTATAGAATTAATATTGAGATATTATCAAATCACCAATCAAAATGCGAGCGTGCAACGCTAGCTATTACGTTTTGACAATTTGACCTGAATAGGGATATTTGAAAACTTTATGGAATACAGGAAAATAATAGGTACCTGACAAATCAAATTTTGCGAGCGCGCAGCACGAGCAGAAAATGTTAATGTTCAGAAGATAAAACATAAATTCTAACTGAGCACTTTTAAAAAATCAATTTGTAAATGAAAAAAAATAATGAAAGTTCGAATATCCGAGCTGAAATATGTTTTGTATATTGTCTACAAAATTTGATATTTAAGCTCCATATTGAGCAAGATATATACATCACCTAAAAGCACTAGCGTACCTACGGGGGGGGGCAGGGGGGGCACTTTTTTTTTCTGGAACGAAATCCTTTATTTGTGATCGAAGACCTTTTTTTTTTTTTTTTTTTTTTTTTTTGCTTGTCAAATTTTTTCTGGAACGAAATCCTTTATTTGTGATCTTTTTTTTTTTTTTTTTTTTTTTTTCCTTGTCAAATTTTTGGGCGGATAGTTTTGCCCCCCCTGTGGAAAATCCTAGGTACGCCACTGCCTAAAAGACTATGCGAGCGTGAAGCGAGAGCGAAACTTACAGTGGCATGAAAGAAAAGAATTCCAATTATTAAGTCTTCCCCTCATCTTATTTTATTCACTCGCCTTCCTCCTCTTATATTTCCCCTTCTTTATCTTTTTTTTTCTTTCTTTCCCCCTTTTTTTCTTTTTCTTTAGCTCCGCCAATAGGGGGGGGGGGCGGCCCCTGTTGCACCCACAAATGTAATAACGCCCAAAAAATGTAATAACACTTTACCCACAAATGTAATAATGCCCACAAATGTAATAACACGTTACCCACAAATGTAATAATGCACTTTACCTACAAATGTATAATAATTTTTGATCGCCCACAAATGTACACAACTTTAAAATGTAATAAAGTTGAAGGGATTTTTGACGAATCCGTTCTAAACTGAAATCCGTAATGCGTTCGTATACAGTATAGCACAAAAGTGCTAAGTCTTTTTCCAGACCTGGTTAATTAAAAAATTATGATATAAGTCCAAAGCCTTTTTTCCAGACCCGGTTGTTTCAAAAATTATAATAAGTCCAAAGTCTTTTTTTCCAGACCCGGTTGTTTCAAAAATTATAATATAGGTTTTCCCGTCCAATTTCGCACTTAGTGCATGCAAAAGTAAAGATAGGTCATTAAATTTCGCATATAGTGCCTGACAAAGTATAAATAGGTCATTCAAGTTATTAGATAGGGCAGCCAAAATCACCAGTCGGCATTCACAATTGCTTTAGAGCAACCAAATCCGCCACTTGGCATACGAATTTGTACATAGTTCAACCAAGTTCGCCCTTGAAACCCCCTCGAGCTATGTTAGAGCATTCAATTTCGCCATTGTGCATCCAATTATACAATTTGTGCATGCAATTTAGCACACATAATTTTTTCTATTTGTTTTATAACTTTCTCTTGTCTATATTTTCTTCCATTTTATGGGCTTACTATGTCCATATTAAGTCACCGAAAAAAAATAAATATCGGATGGCTAAAGGCATATGAATTAATAGAGGGAAAATTTCCTGAAATTTTCCTGTGTTAATTCATATGTATTTTTTATCTTTGTAATTTTTTTGTTCTTAATGTATATTTTCTTGTCATTTGCACCATCTCTTCGTTATAGCATTGACTAGAGACATAATCATAGCATGTATACAATATCATGATTTTCTTCTTTCATATTTATGTTTAATGTTCTTTTATCTTGCATCTGTTTTCATAATGACTTTAATCATTTAAAACAATAATCTTTTCATCAAAACTTAAGACATTGACAACGGTTTTCTTCCCTTATATAATTATTTTTGAACATTTTATATTCTTAAAAAAACACAATAAATAAATGTATATACTTAATATGATATCATAATTGCAGATGGTTATATTTTACAGATCTTTGGTATGAAATTTACATGTTAAAGTTCAAAGCACAAAACTCAGTCTTTTTTCAGCCATTGATTACTTTAGCATGTATACAATATCATGATTTTATTCTTTCATAAAATACTTTAAAAAAAATCTTGTATCAGATTTCATATGCCTTTAATCATTTAAAAGTTAAAACAATAATCTTTTCAACAAAATTAAGACATTGACTACGGTTTTCTTCCCTTATATAATTTTTTTTAACCTTTTACCATGTTTACATTCTTTAAAAAACATAATAACTAAATGTATATACTTAATATGATATCGTAATTGCAGATGGTATATAACATTCCTAAATAAGCAGGCCACTGCTTCTACGTAATTTATATGATTTTTTACAAGCATCTGTAAAGAATAATGTAAATTGTCCAGTGCAGTTTTATGAATGGTGCACTGGTGGCACACATACTGCAGGTTGGGAAAAACAAGCGAAGAATGTTTGAATATGTATTACAAGTCATGTAAATACAGTACTAAATTGAATGCACTAGTTATGAACATGGATACCCAATAGCGAAACTGAACGCTCTGTCTTCAGTCACGTGACCTCTGGTGTTAACTTGAGTGCACTATGGCGAATATGAATGATGTTTTTACACTTTTGATTGCTCAATAGCCAAACTGAATGCCCATTATGAATTTTTTGGCGGCCCTATGGCGATTTTGAATGACTAGTTTGAATTTTTGGTTGCTCTTTAGCGAAATTGAATGAACTATTTATACTCTTGCATGCACTAAGTGCGAAACTGAGCGGGAAAACCTATATAAGTCTGTGTGTGTGGACTTTCGGACACAATGCACGCGACTATAACCATTATGTAATATTTTTAATGATAATTTTCACAATATCCTTCAATTTCACTTTAAAAACGCTCATCCTATAGCCAGTGGCGTAACAGGCGGGGGGCAGGGGGGCAAGCTGCCCCCCTGGCGGGAAAAGTGAAAAGAAAACGAAGAAAAAACTTTTTTAATTGAAAAGGACGGAAAGCGGGAAAATGTACGAAAAGAATAACATTTGAGAAAGAACAAATCATTCCGAAATAGGCCTATGTAATGCCATTGCACAGTGGGAAATAAATTCAAAGATTACAAAATGGCAAACAATAGCGGGAAACGAAGGTAGAATGTAATTAATCAAAAGCTAAGTTGGAAAGGGAAAAGGGAAAAGAAAAAATATAATAACTCGACGAGGCTCCCGATGATTGAAATTAAAGAAGAAAAGAAGAAAGATGGACCGCGTACATTAACATTGTGCTATAAACTTGCTAAAATTTTATGCAAATAAGCTACCGGGGCTTTGCTCAAGACCCCACGCAGTAGGGGCTCTTCATTTATTACCTTCAAATGGCTCGATCTATAATTATAACGCCCCCCATTCAATCACGTTCAATCACTGGCATACAGGCGCGGGGAGGGGGGGGGGGCGGGTCTTGGTTCCACATCCAAGAGGAAATAAAAGAAATTATAGGAGACAACATATAATGAATGGAAACAATGAAATGTGTTATTTGCTGAATATAATGGAAAAATCTATCACATAATTGTAATTAAAATTTCAATAGGCAATTTTTTTCCAGGAGGAAAGAAAAGCAAAGGAAAAGTGTAGGATATGATTTTATTTACTGAATATAATGTCAAAAACTAGCTCAAAGTTAGATTCTCATGAATAGGTGATTTTTTTTTCTCGCTCGCTCGGGACTTACATAAAGCACATGTGCTATATACTGCGTTCCTCATTTTTGTTTTACTCTTCACGCTATATACTGCCGCAAAGAATCCTGTTCACAGTGGCGTACAGACCATAAAGAAAGGAATCTAAAGAGAGAACAGTTAAATATATTATTCTCTGGATATCATGTCAAAATCTATCACAAAATTTTATTTTTTTATTAAAAAGGTCAACATTTTTGCTCGCTCGCTCGCTCGCATCTTTTTTTTTAAAGATAAATTCTTCCCGATACGCAATATCTGGCCTTTTTAAAATAGTCGCCTCATTACACCATTATGCCTGTTCATACCATGATATGACCGGGAAATGCAACCCCCCCCCCCCCCCGGCAACCGACCCCTGTTACGCCGCTGATCCTATATCGGCACTTCTAAGTTTGGGAGAAATCATTTTGCGCGTAAATTCCTGCACCTCCGACGCCCACCCCCGCAAAAAAAAAAGAAGAAGAAGAGAGGATCCACTATTAATAGAAGAAGAATGTCTCCGGGGAATTTCTATTTATTATTATTACTTCTTTTTTTGGGGGGGGGGGGTCAAGGTGCACGGCTCGCAAAGCGATCGATCGAGTGGATGTTGGGCCTGGGATGTTCATTTTTTCGTAGAAATACTTTTTACACGTGTACAATATACGTTGCTAATTTAATCACCGCGCAGTAAAGATGACTTCTATCCAAAAGGTTCAAATATTGATAAAGTTTTAATAAACATTTTTCCTAATTAAAAAAAAAAAATTTATAATAGTTTTAAACGAATTATTTATGGACTGAATAGATAGGATTAAGATAATAAATAAATTATAACCAAAGTTCGGCCCATCTTTAAAATCTTCCTCGTCGATCTGAAATAAGCCACTAGATACCGGTACCGCAATCAATCGGCTAAACTTCTCAAAATGTCGACGAGTGGTGGAAAGTGGGAAACGGTTTCACACAAAAAGAAGGCCACTGTGGCCGATAAAAAGGCGGCACAGAGAGCACTTGTTCAAAATGCACCAACAGTGGATCAGATGTGTAAGAAAACTTTTTATTTGATAAGCATGTTGATGTTTTATTCAATAGAGAACGAGAGGTATCGCCAGATGTCAGCAACTAGCTTTGCCCCACGTTTGGATTGGATTGTAGTCCCACATGTAGGGAATGACGTTATCTTAGATTTAGCCAGGAGGCTTCTTCTTCTTCTTCTGGAAACAGTACAGTCCACCGTCTGGTGTATTGTCGTACTGGCTTCTTTCTAGAGAGTAAAAATCATTTAACGTAAGGTTACTCTCATACGAAGCCAGGTCTTCCTTCCTATACTGTTGCGTGTAGCCTACCACCAAAAAACCTGAATTGAAACTTTTGCCCCCGAGATTTCTACTTTCTTTCTAAAAAAAAGATCTAGCAGTAGCCCTTGGCCTTGTCTTGTCTTGTCTTTCCGTTAAAAAAAAAATGAGAAAAATATCATGAATAGACGGAAGAGACTTGCCCGATGTTTACGCCGCCATCTTGTTTTCTAATTGTTCTTCACCCACGATACGGACGCTTGCGTCGCGTAACGTTGGGGAAGAACAATGTCAATAGAAAACAAGATGGCGGCGTAAACATCGTAAAACGAAAGATGCATCTTCCATCAAATGCGCAAAGGAAAATAAAATGAAAATATTTCTCATAGATCACAAGTTAGTGAACGATCGGCGGCACATCTTTTTATAAGTATTTTTAGGTGCTAGCGATTTAGAATTATTGGAATAATCTCTTGATCTCGTACGACGCATCATCTTAAACTAAAGTCGCAAGTGCAATTAAAATTTAGTAGAAGACGCAAGCACGCACGATGATTTGAAAAAAAAATGTTATTAAAATGTTTTGGGTTGCTAGCGTTTTCAAATCAATTTATTACTATCTTGAGAAATGAACTTTTGATATCTAAGTATTCTAAGAAGAAATATAAAAGAAGCATCTCCTGACGAAGTTGCAAAGACAAAAAATGAGGTTGAGAAGATGTATATCATCATAAACGATGTACATGTAAGAGAGTAACGCAATGAGCTCTCTCAGTAGCACGATCTTTAAAAGTTCATGGCGGGGTTCGCTATCACCACGAGGTTGAAAATAAAATGTATATCACCATAAACGATGTAAGAGAGTAACGCAATGAGCTCCGTCAATAGTACGATCTTTAAAAGTTCATGGCGGGGTCCGCTATCACCACGAGGTTGAAGAAAAGATTTATATCATCATAAACGATGTTAGAGAGTAATGCAATGAGCTCCGTCATTAACACGATCTTTAAAAGTTCACGGCGGGGTCCGCTATCACCACGAGGTTGAAGAGAAGATGTATATCATCATAAACGATGTGAGAGATTAGCGCAGTGATCTCCGTCAGTAATACGACCTTTAAAATTTTCACGGCGGCATCCGCTATCACCACGAGGTTGAAAATAAAATGTATATCATCATAAACGATGTAAAAGAGTAACGCAATAAGCTCCGTCAATAGTACGATCTTTAAAAGTTCATGGCGGGGTCCGCTATCACCACGAGGTTGAAGAAAAGATTTATATCATCATAAACGATGTAAGAGAGTAACGCAATGAGCTCCGTCATTAACACGATCTTTAAAAGTTCACAGCGGGGTCCGCTATCACCACGAGGTTGAAGAGAAGATGTATATCATCATAAACGATGTGAGAGATTAGCGCAGTGATCTCCGTCAGTAATACGACCTTTAAAATTTTCACGGCGGCATCCGCTATCACCACGAGGTTGAAAATAAAATGTATATCATCATAAACGATGTAAAAGAGTAACGCAATGAGCTCCGTCAATAGTACGATCTTTAAAAGTTCATGGCGGGGTCCGCTATCACCACGAGGTTGAACAGAAGGTTTATATCATCATAAACGATGTAAGAGAGGAGCGCAGTGAGCTCCGTCGGTAATACGACCTTTCAAAGTTCACAGCGGCATCCGCTATCACCACGAGGATGAAGAGAAGATGTCTATCATCATAAACTATGTAAGAGAGTAATGCAATGAGCTCCGTCATTAACACGATCTTTAAAAGTTCACGGCGGGGTCCGCTATCACCACGAGGTTTAAGAGAAGATGTCTATCATCATAAAGGGGGTAAGAGAGTAGCGCAGTGAGCTCCGTCGGTAATACTACCTTTCAAAGTTCACGGCGGCATCCGCTATCACCACGAGGATGAAGAGAAGATGTATATCATCATAAACGATGTGAGAGATTAGCGCAGTGATCTCCGTCAGTAATACGACCTTTAAAATTTTCACGGCGGCATCCGCTATCACCACGAGGTTGAAAATAAAATGTATATCATCATAAACGATGTAAAAGAGTAATGCAATGAGCTCCGTCAATAGTACGATCTTTAAAAGTTCAAGGCGGGGTCCGCTATCACCACGAGGTTGAAGAGAAGATGTCTATCATCATAAAGGGGGTAAGAGAGGAGCGCAGTGAGCTCCGTCGGTAATACGACCTTTCAAAGTTCACAGCGGCATCCGCTATCACCACGAGGATGAAGAGAAGATGTCTATCATCATAAACTATGTAAGAGAGTAATGCAATGAGCTCCGTCATTAACACGATCTTTAAAAGTTCACGGCGGGGTCCGCTATCACCACGAGGTTTAAGAGAAGATGTCTATCATCATAAAGGGGGTAAGAGAGTAGCGCAGTGAGCTCCGTCGGTAATACTACCTTTCAAAGTTCACGGCGGCATCCGCTATCACCACGAGGTTGAAAATAAAATGTATATCATCATAAAGGGGGTAAGAGAGTAGCGCAGTGAGCTCCGTCGGTAATACGACCTTTAAAAATTCACGGCGGCGTCCGCTATCACCACGAGATTGAAGAGAATATGTCTATCATCATAAACGATGTAAGAGAGTAGCGCAGAGATGTCCGTCGATAATACGACCTTTAAAAGTTCACGGCGGGGTCCGCTATCACCACGAGGTTGAAGAGAAGATGTATATCATCATAAATGATGTGAGAGATTAGCGCAGTGATCTCCGTCAGTAATACGACCTTTAAAATTTTCACGGCGGCATCCGCTATCACCACGAGGTTGAAAATAAAATGTATATCATCATAAACGATGTAAAAGAGTAACGCAATGAGCTCCGTCAATAGTACGATCTTTAAAAGTTCAAGGCGGGGTCCGCTATCACCACGAGGTTGAAGAGAAGATGTCCATCATCATAAAGGGGGTAAAAGAGTAACGCAATGAGCTCCGTCAACAGTACGATCTTTAAAAGTTCATGGCGGGGTCCACTATCACCACGAGGTTGAAGAGAAGATTTATACCATCATAAAAGATGTAAGAGAGTAACGCAATGAGCGTCGTCATTAGCACGATCTTTAAAAGTTCACGGCGGCATCCGCTATCACCACGTGGTTGAAAATAAAATGTATATCATCATAAACGATGTAAAAGAGTAACGCAATGAGCTCCGTCAACAGTACGATCTTTAAAAGTTCATGGCGGGGTCCGCTATCACTACGAGGTTGAAGAGAAGATGTCCATCATCATAAAGGGGGTAAGAGAGTAGCGCAGTGAGCTCCGTCGGTAATACGACCTTTCAAAATTCACGGCGGCGTCCGCTATCACCACGAGATTGAAGAGAATATGTCTATCATCATAAACGATGTAAGAGAGTAGCGCAGAGATGTCCGTCGATAATACGACCTTTAAAAGTTCACGGCGGGGTCCGCTATCACCACGAGGTTGAAGAGAAGATGTATATCATCATAAACGATGTGAGAGATTAGCGCAGTGATCTCCGTCAGTAATACGACCTTTAAAATTTTCACGGCGGCATCCGCTACCACCATGAGTTGGAAGAGAAGATATCTATCCTCTAAAACATCGCCATAAATAATACTGCGTCTTTCTCCCTGAATAATGCGACCTCTAAATAGCTAGCACCTTAAAAAACAATCTTGAATTTTATGCTCTGAACGATCACGCACTGTAACTAGATCTACGCCGATTTTTTATTTTCGATTTTTTCCTTCAAGGGGCATGATCGAAGATCGGCAAGTGATCGCCGATTGTGGTGAAATCGAATGGAATCGGTTGCCGATTGCAAAATCGGTTACAAGCTTACCTTACGTTAGTAAATGATTTTTACTCTCTAGAAGCCTCCTGGCTACTTAGATTCAGAATGTGTTCCCTTGTGAGTTAGTCTTGAGGACTCCATGATGATGTTTTTTTAAAAACATTTTGACATATATTTCTTGATCATAGAGTCTTGAACCCCCGGCCATATATGTATAAGAGACACATGTACACAAAGATGGATTTCCCTAGGAAATACGTAACCCAGGGGCAGGGAGCCCCCGCCTAGTCTTGAGGACTCCATGATGAAAAATTGATGTCTTTTAAATTAAATTTGACATCTTCATCATGGAGTCTTGAATCCCTTCCCATACATCCCGGGGGGGGGGGGGGGGGCCACTTCCATTCATGAGTGGATACCATGCGCGACCATGGGGTCTCGAAAAGCACCCTAAACACGTAATTTCCATATTCTGAAAATGCGCCCCTTATTGGACCTTAACAAGTATTGGCGTGTGAAACCCTACCCTTAACAAGTATTGGTAACAAAACGATACTCTTGGCAAATGTTCCCTGAAATGAACCCCTAAACAAGTACAGGAATGTTTTATTGTTACGGGTCCTTCGGTCGTCGGCTTTACCTTATTTGGTTTAGTACGACCCCACCTTCTACACCTCGCGCAAATCGGACTCTAAACACGAAGTGTTGGGGCAAAAAGGATATCCTTTATAAATTATTTTAATTTTGTTTGATCATCCCCGCGAATTTGACCCTAAACACGTAATTTTACTAGCGAAATAGATACCCTTTTTTCATTATTTTTGTGTTTTTGACACCCTTATCACGTTACGTACGTAATGTGCCCTATCATGAAAAAGACATCCTTTTTTTCATGTTTTTTTGGTCGCGCATGGTATCCACTCGTCAATGTAAGTGGCCCCCCCGGGCCATACATGCATAAGAGAAACTTGTAAACACAGATGGATTTCCATCTTTTTTATTAAAAATCACGAAAATTATTGTGATTTTATTATTCTCTACACCTTCCTACGCCTAATGCATAAGAAGGTTAAAAAAAATATTGAATCAAAATATGTAAAGATAAAGGTTTCTTACCAGCTCCGATGTGTAGATCCCTCGATCCAAATGTACACAACGCAAATACAATAGGTTCGTCCCTTGAACCGCTTACGTATGACGTACATCCGGTTAGCGATGCCATTTTGAAGAACAGTTTATAGGTAAAAATTCTTATTTTACAAATAATAAAATTTATTAGTATTACGTGATTATGAATAATTAGAAATATTATACTAATTATTTATAATCACGTAATAAATTTTACAAGTTTCTCTTATGCATGTATGGGAAGGGATTCAAGACTCCATGATGAAGAAGTATATGTCAAATTTGTTTTTAAAGACATCATCATGGAGTCCTCAAGACTAGCTCCCGCCCGCTGTGCAGGCGGGAGCCCAGGGGCTTACCGTGTATTTGACCATACTCGGGGGACTAGCGTGATTTATGGTCTAAATATTTCTCCAAATGAATTGTGAAAACAGAAATTATGCACTTACCACGATTATATGGATGAAGGTCTAACGAGTGGCAGTTATCTGACATCTGGGCACAGACTGGAACCTCAAAAAACGAAAAGTTCTCTCCTACCCCCGTCTCGATCAGCCATTTTTGTTATGAATCGTAACAAAATGGCCAATCGAGACTGGGGTAGAAGGAGAGAACTTTTCATTTTTTCGAGGTGCCAGTTTGTGCCCAGATGTCAGGAAACTGCCACTCGTTAGACCTTCATCCATATAATCGTGGTAAGTGCATAATTTCTATTTTCACAATTCATTTGGAGAAATATTTAGAACATAAATCACGCTAGTCCCGTGAGTATGGTCAAATACACGGTAAGCCCCTGGGCTCCCTGGGTTAGGAAATACGTAGCGTAGTTAGACTGGGTGAAATCGGTTTGTAGGGTAAGGCCTAAGGGTCGAATTTTATTTATCTATGAAGTTCAGGCGCCTAAGTAATGTGTATAGAGGAATAAAATTATTGCACTATAAATGGTAAATATGAGATGTTTCCTACCAGACTGATCTCCTGTAGATCCCTCGATCCGTTTGTCAACAAAGCAAAGACAATATAGGCCTGACTCTTGAACTGCTTTGTTGACGTACATCCGACTAGCGATGCCGCTTTGAAGTACAATTTATATAGGCCTATATAAATTCTTATTTCACAAATACTGAAATTTAATACATGATTATAATTAATCAGTATATACTACTAATTATTTATAATCACGTATCCAGGAAATTTTAGTATTTGTGAAATGATAATGTTTATCTATAAATTGTTATTCAAAACGGCATCGCTAGTCTGATAGTAAGCGATGCCGTTTTGAAGAACAGTTTATAGATAGAAATTATGGTTTCACAAATACTTAAAGGTCAAGTCTACCCCAGAAAAATGTTGATTTGAATAAATAGAGAAAAATCAAATACCCGGTAAGCATAATGCTGAAAATTTGATCAAAATTGGATGTAAAATAAGAAAGTTATGACATTTTAAAATTTTGCTTGTTTTTCACAAAACAGTTACATGTACAGCGCGTCCCCAAAAAATGTCCCTCTGATATGCGGCTAAATTACTTCAAAAAATAAAAATTATTCTCAATGAAATGTATGGATTTAGGAAGCTCATATCATGTTCTAACTTCTATAAACATTTCATTGATCTCGCTTCAGTGGTTTTGAATACACAGTCTATTATTTAACAGTGGTGCTTTTCAGCTCATTCCAAGTTTGCATGTATGCAGCACTGCTGTGTGTTCTGCACTTTCTAGCATATCAACCCCCTTTGAAAGTTCTGACCAAGGAATTCCCTGATCTGACCAGGGAAATCTCCATGATCTAACCAGGCTCGTCAAATCACAACCTTGAGCATGTTCAGAAGGGCAAAAACAATATTTGACAGTTCATTTCACATTTGATAACAGGAGATGCACAATGATTAGGACAACAGGTCATGTCTGTTCCATGCCTAATTCATGCCTAATACTGCATTTTTGTTTTCATTATTTTTTTAGTTAATAAGTTACTGTGGTTAAGTTAATCCAATGTAACTTAAAAAAAGTCAAATATTTATCTGGAAAAGTTCCTTTTCGCAAAGGGTGATTAACTTGTGGATTACCCTTTATTTTTCAGCTTATTTTACTCATCCATCATTCACATTTTCTTTCCAAGATGTTGCACTGATCCCCCTTATCAATCATCAAACAATCTTAATTTTTATGTTTCTTATTCTTCTAAACATGCCAAAGTTTATGATTTGATGAGCCTGGATATGATAAGGGAAATGTCCCTGCTCAGATCCTTGATGTAAAAATTGGAGTTGATATGCCATACACAATGCAGAAATGCATCAATGCTGCAAACTTGGTATGGGCTAAAATGCACCACTCTTACGTAACAGAGTGTCGCTGATGTGGTTTACGGTACACCATGTGAAGTGTTATAGAAACGGTGGATAGAAGAAGAGAAGAAATGGATAGGCGAGAAAGTGGAGATTTGAGAGTAGAGTATTCTTTCTTGAAAGTAGTCCTGAAAAGTACTGTAAACCAGGAAAGATTGATGAGTTGAGAACAGCTTGAGTAGTAGAGCTAGTGAGGAGATGCTGGCTTGAGTCGGCGAGTAGAGATGATGAGTAGTAGAGAGACTCGACGTTTCGGGCAGGTTGACTGTCCGTCTTCAGGAGTGCTGAAGACGGACAGTCAACCTGCCCGAAACGTCGAGTCTCTCTACTACTCATCATCTCTACTCGCCGACTCAAGCCAGCATCTCCTCACTAGCTCTACTACTCAAGCTGTTCTCAACTCATCAATCTTTCCTGGTTTACAGTCCTTTTCAGGACTACTTTCAAGAAAGAATACTCTACTCTCAAATCTCCACTTTCTCGCCTATCCATTTCTTCTCTTCTTCTATCCACCGATTCTATAACACTTCACATGGTGTACCGTAAACCACATCAGCGATTGTACATACCACCATGCAAACCTTCAAACAACATCTGTAACAGAGTGTGTATTTAAAACCGCTGAAGCGTGACCAATGAAATTTTCATAGAAGTTAGATCAGGAGATGAGCTTTCCACTCATGAACATTTATTTGAGAATACTACCACATTATAGAATTAATTCAGCCCTATGTCAGAGGGACATTTTTTGGGGGACGCGCTGTGTATGCACAACTCAGTGGCATGCAAATGAGAGAGTCGATGATGTTCATCACTCACTATTTCTTTTGTTTTTTATTGTTTGAATTATACAATATTTCAATTTTTACCTATTTGACATCAAGGACCAATTTGACTGAACCATAAAATGTTATAACAGTGGTAATGCCACATGTTCAGGGAGGAATAAAACTTTGTTTCACAGGACAATGGGGAGAAAATTAGAATATTTCATATAATAAAATACTAAAGAAATAGTGAGTGGTGTCATCAGTCCCCTCATTTGCATACCTACCAGGATGTGCATATAACTGTTTTGTGAAATTAAGCGAAACTTTCAAAGGTCATAACTTTCATATTTTAATGAAATTTTCAGTGTTGTGCTTGTTCGATTTTTTCTCTTTTCATTAAAATCAACTTTAAGGTGGGGTGGACTTGTCCTTTAAATTCAATACGTGATTATAGATAATTAGTAGTATGTACTAATTATTTGTAATCACGTTTTAAATTTAAGTATATGTGAAATAATTTTTATCTATAAATTGTTCTTCAAAACGGCATCGCTAAACGGATGTACGTCATAACGAAGCGTTTCAGGAGTCAGGCCTATTGTCTTTGCTTTGTTGACAAACGGATCAAGGGATCTACGGGAGATCAGTCTGGTAAGTAACGTCTCATTTTTGTCTCGCCTGCATAGCAGAGCGAGACTATAGGCGCCGCTTTTCCGACGGCGACGGCGGCGGCGGCGGCGTCAACATCAAATCTTAACCTAAGGTTAAGTTTTTGAAATGACATCATAACTTAGAAAGTATATGGACCTAGTTCATGAAACTTGGACATAAGGTTAATCAAGTATTACTAAACATCCTGCCTGAGTTTCAGGTCACATGACCAAGGTCAAAGGTCATTTAGGGTCAATGAACTTTGACCATGTTGGGAGAATTATTTTCAAAATCTTAACCGAAGGTTAAGTTTTTGAAATGACATCATAACTTAGAAAGTATATGGACCTAGTTCATGTAACTTAGGCATAAGGTTAATCAAGTATTAGTGAACATCCTGCTCGAGTTTCAGGTCACATGACCATGGTCAATGGTCATTTAAGGTCAATGAACTTTGGCCGTGTTGGGGGTATTTGTTAAATTACCATCCTAACTCTGAAAGTTTACGGATTTAGTTCATAAAACTTGGACATAAGAGTAATCAAGTATCACTGAACATCCTGTACGAGTTTCAGGTCACATGACCATGGTCAAAGGTCATTAAAGGTCAATGAACTTTGGCCGTGTTGGGGGTATTTGTTAAATTACCATCCTAACTCTGAAAGTTTATGGATCTAGTTCATAAAACTTGGGATATAAGAGTAATCAAGTATCACTGAACATCCCCTGTGAGTTTCAGGTCACAAAACCAAGGTCAAAGGTCAGTTAAGGTCAATAAACTTAGGCCATGTTGGGGTAATTGTTGAATTGCCATCATAACTTTGAAAGTTTATAGATAGAGTGATCGAAATGTGGACATGGATGTAGTTGACAAGTCTTAAGTCACCGTTCAAATGTCATTTATGGTCAATGAACGTGGTATTATGTCATTATATGAATGGAGTTTTTGTGAATGATTATTTTATAGTAGTTTTCAAAGTTAGCACTGCTGCTATATTAAATCGCGTAATGCAGGCGAGACTGCCAGAGGCGTTCCACTTGTTAACATTTATAGTGAAATAATTTTTATCCCTTTATACGCATTAGGCGCCTGAATGTTCATAGATAAATAATATTCACCCAGATTTACAAATCGATTTCACCCTCTAACTATGGATTTCCTATGGAAATCCATCTTTGTTTACATGTGTCTCTTATACATATATGGACGGGGGTTCAAGACTCCATGATGAAGAAATATATGTCAAAATATTTATTAAAAAAAACATCATGGAGTCCTCAAGACTAAGTTAACCTATGCTAACCTTGAGCCTTGAGGACTTCGTCGTGACATTTTAAAATATTTTGACATATACTTCTTCTTCATGAAGCCTTGCATCCCCTCCCATATACATATAAGAGACACTTGTAAACAAAGATGGATTTCCCTTCGGAATTCCATCTTTGAAGATAGAATTAGGAATCCATGATGAAATTAGTAGATTTGTTTGATTTAGCTTCAAATTATTATGGAAAATCACTGTGTCCCTACATAAAAGCAGGTATTATCGACAACAAAAGAAAGGTTATCGATATCGCTAAGTGGCAAAAAACAAGCGATTATCAACAAGACTAGCAATAAACTTGACGTTATCGTTAACAGCCCTAATCCCAAGACTGTTTTTTTTTCACCAAATTTCTGTCAGTTTGATTAATCAGGACAACAGACATGTCAAACTTCGTTTTAAAACCCATATACATGTGGCTTATATTATTACAATCTGCTTTTTATATAGCGCTTAATACATCGGAACAGCGTGTCTAACCGCTTTACAGATATATTATTACCCCGGTCATTGGATTCAATCAGTCATTCCCGCACACAATGTGCGCACATCCTCCACTCCCTGGGGTGTATTCCTGTCAGTCCCCGATGAGGCGCACACAGTACAGTACTGGGGCCCATTTCATAAAGAGTTGCTATCATATTAAATTTGACGCTGCAAGTGAAAATTTGACGCTGACGCTGTACCTTTATGAAATGGGCCCCAGGACAAGCTACAATGACTTTTATATTCTACCGGGTACCCATTTCGCACCTATTTATATTATATTTACATTATATTATACCTATTTACATTAAATTTGATATAATGTAAATATATCAGCTGGGATACTATACATCGAACTCTTACAATTTTGCTTGTATCATTTGTTTGAAGCCCCACTTCAGGAGAGTGCCACCATGTTTAGTGAGGCATTTACAAACGGTTCAGCAAAGGGCTCAAAGAAGGCCAACGGGGATGCAAGCCATAGCAGCAAAAAACCAAACCAGCCAATCCAACAGCAGAAGAAGAAGAAAGGAAGCAGTGATGGAAAGAAGAAACCAGAAAGATTTAATACCCTTGATGAAGCACTGGATGCCCTTCATGTCTCTGAGGTTAAAGGTCAACTTGATGATGTGAAGGAGAGGGTTCCGGATTCACCAGCTGTATGTATCTATTGGACACTGCATATCTCTGGCCCATTCCACACTGCATGATGTGTTGTGTTCTGATTTTCAAAGAAACTATAAAAGCACTTTATAATTTTCCAGCTGATAAAATCTTGGCAATCAAATTTATACTTAAACTAAATTTCCAGTATTTTCTTTTAACCCCTTGTGAAAAGATTTATAGGAATTTTAGTTCCACAGGGTTGCCAGCCCATCAGGGAAATCTGGAAATTATTTTACTTTTTTCCAGTTAGGAAAAAGTCAGGGAATCAGGAAATTTTGATCGGCCCAAAAGTCAAAAGCGTGGTAGTCAGTTAGTCTCTTATATATTTTGTTGCATATCAAAACAACATCCATTGAATGACTGGTTATGTTTTCTTTAGTGTAGCCTCTTTGACTGCAGTACAGTTTTTGTCTTAGAAACTTAGAATGTGGCCATAAGGTTAATCAAGTATTACTGAACATCCTGCCTGAGTTTCATGTCACATGACCAAGGTCAAAGGTCATTTAGGGTCAATGAACTTAGACCATGTTGGGGGAATCAACATCAAAATCTTAACCTAAGGTTAAGTTTTTGAAATGTCATCATAACTTAGAAAATATATGGACCATTGGACCTGGTTCATAAAACTTGGACATAAGGTTAATCAAGTATCACTGAACATCCTGCATGAGTTTCACGTCACATGACCAAGGTCAAAGGTCATTTAGGGTCAATGAACTTTGGCCGAATTGGGGGTATCTGTTGAATTACCATCATTACTTTAATGTTTATGGATCTGATTCATGAAACTTGGACATAATAGTAATCATGTATTACTGAACATCCTGTGCAAGTTTCAGGTCACGTGATCAAGGTCAAAAGTCATTTAGGGTCAATGAACTTTGGCCAAATTGGGGGTATTTGTTGGCAAGTATCACTGAACATCTTGTGCGAGTTATAGTAGTTTTCAAAATCAGCACTGCTGCTATATTGAATCGCATGATGCAGGTGAGACCTCCAGAGGCATTCCACTTGTTATACTCAAAATATGTGTGATTCACTGCAACAACTTAGAAAACATGCAAAACTGGGAATACATGTAGGTTTAAATAATTATCAGGGAATTTTTAAACTTCATCAGGGAAAAATGAGGGAATTTTGCTTTCTTGAAAAGCTGGGAACTCTGTTCAATATCATGATGATGCCATCATTGGCTGCAGTTTGAAGTTGATATGGAGATTCGGACATGACTTCAACCAGAAGGCTTGCAGCAATTTGGTAATTGGTATTTGGAAATTGGTATGAGGTGATAGTGAATTGTAGCCTTGTTTTGATGGAATACTTTAGGGCACCGGGAGGCTTGCACTGCTATGCTTACTATGATTTCTTCATAAATTGGATGGATGGCGTTGCGTAGTAAGCAAAGTATATGTCGGCTGCTACTGCGAACACCATACTATTCACAAATGCTATACGATCCGTTGGGTGCTATTTACCGTTGTGTACAGTAAAGCAGTATTAGTATCATTCTCTCTTACACCAATCCCTTTAACCTCCTACACTGATGATTGATCAATTGATGCCTATAAATTTATTTCATTTTTTTAGCTTTGGTTGGGAGACTTGGCTCTTTTGCTGAACAGGAAATTATTGACAAAGGAATTGGATCCAACCTTCCCTGACAAGCCATCTGGTAAGCCAATCATTCAGAGTTGTTCCCCTTTAGTGTTTGGTATTTTTGATTTATTCAAAGTCAATCTACAGCCATTTCAACAGCTCCAACTTATACTTCTCGAATAGTCCAGGGCCATCCATCCAGCCCATGAGCTGAAAATAAGTAAATGAATAAATAAAATAAATAAATACACAAAAAAGAAAAGCCCATGCACACAAAGCTTTCATCTTTCAATAAAACATAAGTTTTTATTCAAGGGTTCAATTAAAGTTAGTTTCTCAAATATTGACTTCTAAGTTTTGGTCTGTTTTCTTTCAATCTCACATCTATTTTTCTATATTTATGATGGGATTTATAAATTTAAAAGTGCTGTTAGCAACAGAGATAGAGAAAATCTTGTATTAATGATTATGTTAAAGATTATTTTGTAATGAAGGATATGTTCACTGTGATTTATATTACCACTAGGTAGTTTGTTCTTGAATTTCACACAATTACGTACATATATGGATTAACAGGTGTGACAACATTTTGTTTGATTAAAGGAAACCAAAACCCCAAAAGAGAAACAATCTTAACCCTAATTCTCCGGGGGGGGGGGGGGGGCATAATGGCCCCCCTCAACAATTTTCGCGATATATCTGCTGCGTAAAATTTTTGGCCTCCCTGCTCACTGACTTTTTACTTTCAAGTCTCGTGCAAATTTTGAGACCAAATTTGTGACGCCCGGGTACGCGGTCACGACATTACGCAACATTATGTAAGTGCATGTCAGACCCAGAATTGCTCAAAAACGTGATTTCATGTACAAATCCAATGCAAATTGTGTATTTAGCCAAAATTCATAAATGTATCATTATTTCTAATTTTACTGATTAAACTTAATTAATTTTGCCTTGTTTATGATCAGAATTAAGTCTGGAACGATTTCCATCGAAAAAGCAATAAAAGACAAAAAGTAGAAAAAACAAAGAAATACATAAGATATTAAAAAAACAATAAAATACATAAGAGATCGGTCTTGGTACCAGAATTTTTTTCATTTCACAATTGTTAGGAATGCTATAAAGAATATCTTGACCAAAAAATAGCATTCTAGGAGCTTTATTTAGTGAATCAGAGCAAAAAGTTTGATTTCATGAATAAATTAGCGTAATTAATTCATATAAAATAAAAATATATGAATTCAGTGAAATTTACCAATGCAACTGCGTAGATTACGTCATTCTCTACCACCATGCATTATTTCGTTGTGATCGCGGCCGAGACCCCGGGAATGACAAGAATCAAAATACCCCAGGAGATTTAGGGTTAATGGAAAAAGTAAAATGAGAGGAACAATTTTTAAACAATTTCATCAAAATCGGTTATGAAATAAGCAAGTTATGGACGTTTAAAAAGTCTTGTACTTTCTATGGGGATGATCCTCAAATTGGCAAACGTGCTTCAAAATAGCTGATTTTGTGGGCAACTCTCCATTTGTTTTGTACACAAATTTTCAGATTTTCCCCTTTATTTTACATATTTCACATTATCTCCTCCTGACCTTGACATACGTGGTGTGAATTAAATTTTCCCATGACATATATTGTGCTCAGAAGGAGGCAAGTTGCAATTTGTAAGATAATGAGGAAAATCTGAAAATTGGTGTACAAAACAAATGGAGAGTTGTCCACCAAATCAGCCATGTTGGAGCATGTTTGCCAATTTGAGGATCCCCATAGAATGTACAACAAGACTATGTAAACGCCAATAACTTGCTTATTTCATAACCGATTTTGATGATTTTTTTTTTAAATTGTTCCTCTCATTTTACTCTTTCCATTAAGATTGTTTCTCTTCTTGGGTTTTGGTTTCCTTTAATGGGCCATGAGTTGAGAAGGGAAGGTGATGGACCTTTGAAAAGGGCATGGGATCTAGAATAGATAACAAAAATGTAAAGGGAAGACCAACACAGTGAAGTAGGAAAGCAGTAAGGTTAGTCTGAATAAAGAGGATACTTGAGACAAAATAGAAATGGAAGGAGGGGAGGGAATGGCATTATGGTGATGTGTGAGGTAGTAACCCTTTTTCATAGGGAAAATGCTGATTAAAATAAAATGATGGTCATGTGTTTGTCTACTCTTAGATTATCCTCTTTGTAAGATGAGTAGTTCAGTGAGGAATCTTCTGAAGACATTGATGGATACATACCCTGATAGAATGCTTAGTATGTTCTTTCAACATTGCATCAGAGAGATAGAGAATGATCTTCCTAAAGGTAAGTGCTTTCAACATTGCATCAGAGAGATAGAGAATGATCTTCCTAAAGGTAAGTGCTTTCAACATTGCATCAGAGAGATAGAAAATGATCTTCCTAAAGGTAAGTGCTTTCAACATTGCATCAGAGAGATAGAAAATGATCTTCCTAAAGGTAAGTAATTTCAACATTGCATCAGAGAGATAGAGAATGATCTTCCTAAAGGTAAGTAATTTCAACATTGCATCAGAGAGATAGAGAATGATCTTCCTAAAGGTAAGTGCTTTCAACATTGCATCAGAGAGATAGAGAATGATCTTCCTAAAGGTAAGTGCATTCAACATTGCATCAGAGAGATAGAGAATGATCTTCCTAAAGGTAAGTGCTTTCAACATTGCATCAGAGAGATAGAAAATGATCTTCCTAAAGGTAAGTGCTTTCAACATTGCATCAGAGAGATAGAGAATGATCTTCCTAAAGGTAAGTAATTTCAACATTGCATCAGAGAGATAGAGAATGATCTTCCTAAAGGTAAGTAATTTCAACATTGCATCAGAGAGATAGAGAATGATCTTCCTAAAGGTAAGTGCTTTCAACATTGCATCAGAGAGATAGAGAATGATCTTCCTAAAGGTAAGTGCATTCAACATTGCATCAGAGAGATAGAGAATGATCTTCCTAAAGGTAAGTGCATTCAACATTGCATCAGAGAGATAGAGAATGATCTTCCTAAAGGTAAGTAATTTCAACATTGCATCAGAGAGATAGAGAATGATCTTCCTAAAGGTAAGTGCTTTCAACATTGCATCAGAGAGATAGAGAATGATCTTCCTAAAGGTAAGTGCTTTCAACATTGCATCAGAGAGATAGAGAATGATCTTCCTAAAGGTAAGTGCATTCAACATTGCATCAGAGAGATAGAGAATGATCTTCCTAAAGGTAAGTAATTTCAACATTGCATCAGAGAGATAGAGAATGGTCTTCCTAAAGGTATAGTTCTTTTCAGTCATTGGGACTTCACAAATAGTTAGGGGAATGAAACATTTGGAACATGTGGACTTGTTTTGAAAGAGAAAAATCAAAGAATAAGAACAAAGAAAATTTGAGAAAAATTTGACAAATAATGAGAAAGTTATAAGCATTTGAATATTGCAATCACTAATGCTACAGAGATCCTCCTGTTGGCAATGTGACAAAGATGTGTGATGTCACATGTGAACAACTTTCCCTTTAATGGACTATAAAATACCCCCAAAATGTCTCTTTTTGCTCTTCCTCATGGTGATACAAACTCTTTATCCATAATGTTTTCTTAAAAAAAATTGTATTACACGTACATGCCCTCCTATAGAAAGAATACCTGATCTACTGATAGATGTGATAAAAGAGGCAGTTTGCGTGAAATATATTATAAATACAAAAGTACTGGGAAAATTGTTAACAAGTGACATCACACATCTTCGTCACATTGCCAATTGGAGGATCTCCATAGCATTATAGTGATCGCAATATTCAAATGGTCATAACTTTCTCATTATTTGTCAGATTTTTTTCAAACTTTTGTTGATCTGTTTCTTTGATTTTTGTGTTTTCACACTAGCTATCTTGATCCAAAGGTTTCATTTTCCTTTAAGAGACATGATTTAACAACAACACACACACATGCCTATACTCATTGATCACTAAATATGCAGTATTGCTTGCCTCTGGGAATGATTAGACAATTGTGTTGATGTGTACCTTACGCATATGGGAATTTAAGTGGAGTTTTAGTCATACTAAAATATTAGTGAAACATCCCCATGGATGTTATTTATAGAGCAGTTTACACATGACTGGAATATATTCTTATGTGCTATTAAGCTACATAATGTATCATTATTAGCACATTCAATGGTCACCATGCAGTCATGTGTAATGTCATTTATAACTTACAATCAGTTTTGTGAAAATTGCCTCCCTTTGTAATCTGAGGAGATTTTGGGGATTGGTGACAGATAGTAATGAAACATAACAGCGCCAGATGTAGAAGGCAGACCCATCTCTCAGCCCCCTTGAGATGTTGACTGTCGATTTCATCTCGCTGATGAAAATCAGTTCACTATCACATCACTATTACATCACCTGATAGTCAATTACTTCGTAGAAAAAACATGTTTCAAGTAATTTTGAATACTGTGTCTATTGGAAAGGGAGTATTATGTCAGCAATTGGTACCATATTAGACCTGTGAAGAAATTAAAAAAATAATCAATTAGATATTATACTCTGAAGAAGCATTACTTTAACAGTGAAATTGGATGAGTTGTTGTTGTTATTTCTGATATTATCCACCTTATTGATTTCTATAGGAAATGCAGTGAATGGATATCGGATCTTTCTCCAGCTCCTTGCAGTGGAATATCCTCATTTTGTTACTAATCGTATCTCTGATGTAAGTTGATGGTATAGTAGTGATGGTGGTGGTGAAGTTGATGATGATGACCATGATGTTGATGGCATGATGATGATGATGATGATGATGATGATGATGATGATGGTGTTGATGACATGGTGATGATGATGGTGATGATGATTATGATGATGTTGATGATGATGATGATGATGATGGAGATGATGACATGGTGATGATGGTGTTGATGACATGGTGATGGTGATGATGATTATGATGATGATGTTGATGATGATGATTATGATGATGATGTTAATGATGATGATGATGGTGATGATGATGATAATGATGATGGTGATGGTGATGATGGTGATGGTGATGATGATGATGATGATGATGATGGTGATGGTGATGGTGTTGATGACATGGTGATGATTATGGTGATGATGATTATGATGATGATGATGATGATGATGATGATGATGCATGGTGGTGATGATGGTGATGCATGGTCATGATGCCATTAGCAGTAATGCATTCAATCAAGGAACATGCAAAGCATCAATATCTATTTGTTACAAAGCGTTTAGAAACACTTGTTAAAAGTGCTATATAAATGTAACATATTGATATTATTGATCAAAGGCTGATTTTTTTTGTTAATGTTTTTAACTAGGAAGATGAACATAATGAATTAGACAATAGGCAATCTGAAAAAAATATGTCTCAAGTTCACTTTTGAAAGATGGATAACTGCTCAAAAGGCAAATTTCATTTCATAACCTCAGTTCAAATGGAATAAGTAACCAACCTGCACAAAAACTCGAGCAAACTTTATTATGACCATTTACCAGCTGTGTACATTTTACTTATTTGTTTCAAGTATCTGGAGGTATTGAAACGAAGACAGAGTGACCGGGCTACTTGTTTGACCATCCTATGGGGATGTATTCAAGCTGGTCATCATGATCCAGTCATTGGATTGCAAGGTAAGCTTATTGTATCATAACATTAGAAAAGCCAGATTGAGGCTATGTCTTTAAGATGGTATGCTTTCAAATATCTCTTGATTAATTTGTTCAATATTTTGTAAAGAGATATAATAGTTATAAATATGAGAGTTTAAAAAATCTTGTTTTAGCCATAAAGTAAAAAAGGCTAGAATTTTGATTTAGTTTAACTGCCAATGAGAAACTATAGCATCACTATGATTCAGAATTATAGTCGTATTGACAAGGAAGGAGCTTTTCAGGAACCATGAATTTCAATTTTACTACTGTATCGTATGACTACACTGAACTTTGGAAAGTATATTTAAAAGATTTCATTGAAAATTTTGTCTTAAATGTCTGTTAAAATGTGGTTAAGACACCGAGTCCATACTGCCGAACCGTTAGGTAGTTCTGATTTTAGCTACCGGTAATAAACTAATTAAGCACTGAAAAAATGAAAAGAATACTGATGGTTTCAGGCAAATAAAAAAATTGAAGGCTTCCGTTTTATGTGTTGTCCTATGGTATATCTTTGAAATACTGATTTCCTGACTTCATTTCATGACCCATGATTTCATGGGTGTGTAGTGGTCTAGTGGTTCTGACTCTCGCCTTTCAACCAGAGGGTCATGGGTTTGATTCCTAGCCATGGTGTGTTTTCCTTCAGCAAGAAATTTATCCACACTGTGCTTCACTCGACCCAGGTGAGGTAAATGGCTACAGGCAGGAAGTAATACCTCAAAAAGCTGTGCGCACCAGACTCGGTAGACTAGCTTAGCCAGGGTGATATAGGAGCGCCTTGAGCACCTAGCATGGCGGATATGTGCACTATACAAATACTATATTATTTGTTTGTTACTTTATGACCAAAATTGTGGGTTCTTTTTCGCTTTCAAACTCTGAAATATTTTTCTCCAGGTTGGCAGCTCTGATATATGCTTTCATATTTGATTTGGTTTTAGAAGAGCCTATTTGAACTACTGGCCAGTGGACAGTTCCTTCAAGTCTGCTTTAAAAAAAAAATACAATTGTAGCAAAGTTTTATGATTCATTTGAACATTAAATTCATTCATTATGAAGCCTTCTTATTAAATTTGAGATTATTGACATTTCATAAATATATAATTTTTCATAATTGAAGGAGGCAATTGAAAGGAAAATACTCTGATCTTTTTAAAAATTTGATACTGATACTTGTTCAACTCCATAGTATTAGCAATCATTTGGTTTTCTGAATCTATTCAGTGTGTTCTTTAAAAAATGTTACAAAAATATGTTTTCTGTTTTGTTTATTGCTCAAGTTTGGAGTAAGCTGATGTTACCTCTTCTTGGTCATAAGATGGTTTCTCCTTATGCTATCTCTACCTTGGATTGGTTCTTAGGGTAAGTTACAAGATTACTCATAGGGCTGACATTGATTAGTGTGTATGATCAATAGGTGCATTTTGTTACAGGGGTCTTGGATGGATTTTGATATAACTTGTTTATAACTTACTGTAAGCATACTTGGTGACCTTCTCAATTTGTCAGATGCATAAAAAGTAGTAATTTTTTATTCAGAAAAAGTGTGGGGGCTGAAGCTCCCCCCCCCCGTTTCCGTTGCCACTGCCATAGACGGAAGACATTCTTCCACTCTGTACATCCAACTTTTTACAAAGAAATTAAAGGTCTATGAATTATGTTGAAATAATCAAAATTCAGTAATTAACACAGCGGTACAATTTCATTGCAAAGTAAGAGTCAATGTAATAAATCAGAGCCCGGTTGAATGGGAATAATACATTGAGCCTATGGGATAAAGGCCACTCACACTGTATCAAACCAAACATAGATCAGTAGGCCTACAGTACGTCATTGATTTTGCCTAACTCTATGACTCAAACCCACTAACAACGCTTGTGCCTAACAGCGCTTTCTGTGCTTTCATTCTGCTCATGGTGTTAGTGGCTGATTTGTTAGTGACTTGTTAGCGCTAACAACACCTTCACTAACAGCATTTCTGTGCGGAGCTCTGCTACTAGATTTCATCCCTATTTCATACTCAGTATTCAAGCCTTGCTCTGGAATCTCATGTTAGCTACCCTGGCTGGTATTTGGTATTAAACTTTCAAATGATGCATTATGTAAAGGAATGAGCTGTGTTTGAATTGACAAAAGTGATTTTTTTGTATTCATAGGCAGAAGCTGGATGAAAAACGTGCCAGTCAAGTTCTAGGTCCTAATGAGTTCTTCCCTATTCTCGACTATGTTTTCACACCTAACAACTCACTTCAACCAAAGTAAGTCATAACATGCAGATAATATCTCAAGGAGGTCAATTATATTTTGTTCTTGGACCAGGAAATTGTGTTGAATTTGTTCTGTTTTGAAATATTTGACTCCATTTATTCCAATGGATTCTATTTGGATTGCTTTCTAAAATAGGAAAAGACAGTAATTGCCAATATTAGCATGAAATAATTTTGTTCTATGCTGATGACACATTGAACTGGTAGGATTATTCCTACATGTAAGGTTTGTAAAGACTTATCCTGAATTTGCTTAATGCTAGGAGCCGGGCCGGGCTGGATCTTGGAGCCCGGCAAGTTGGGAGAATCTCCCGGGCTTGGCTGGTCCGGGTTGAGAGCTGAAATGGCAAAGATTGGAAGCTGTTTATGTCTTCAAAAAATATCAAATAAACACCTGAATAATATGAACCATTTACCTCCATGCTGGAACTAAGCTCATGTATATTCCCAAATATCTAACTTAATACAATACTTAACCTGAATTTAAGCCAAATTAAGCATCTGAAACGCTTTGATCTCAATATCGTTTGAATTCTTAGATTTCACCAAACAAAAGTGGAGGGCAGCAACATGTTTGTGGACTTCGCCTTGCCATATGTACATGTAATTGCTAACTTCAGTCGTTATTAAAAAAATAAAAGCTTTCCTGATGCTTGATGTGGTTGAAAATCAGGTTAAGGATCGATACTTTGGAATTGGAAATAAATAGGTGGAGTTAGTTTGCTAACATTGTAGGGTGTGAAAGTGCACTAGCGCTAGCTTGCAGTACAGTATAGTAGCTTCCCTATATGGTCTATATTTTTACTTGTTTAATTTGTCATTATTGGTAAAATGAATAAATATATTCAAAGAAATGATTTAATTGATAGATCAAATAAATCAGTATCAAAACAAACAAATGCATTACTACATAGATAAATAAATGAGTATCTTTCTCTTTTTGCAGCTTACAAAAACAACTGTTTGGCCACTACCCAAGACTCAAGGTATGTTAGATCACGAAAGTTTACATTACAGTTTCATTTAAAAGTTTTGGATTGACAAGTTCAGTAATAATAATCCGCTTTTATATACATGTCTAAGCGCTTTACAGATATATTAGATATATCTGTAAAGCGCTTAGACATGTTGTTCAGATGTATTAAGCGCTATATAAAAGTGGATTATTATTATCATTCATGAAGAAAATGACACAGATTTATTTTTATTTTTTTTAGATTAAAAGCTTTATCTTTCAATTGATTGTATTATTATTTAAAAAATATATCTATCTGGATTACTTACTCTGGAAAGATATTGATTTGTTTTCCCAACCTCCATAGGACTACCCCATTAGAGAACACCATTGCACATGTTAAATCTAAAAAGACATTGCTAATCCTCAAATTGGTAATAGAGAAAACCATGAGGAAAGCATGAAAGACATTGTGATAGAAGCATAGGATCCTGCTATAAAATGTCTCTCACAGTGGGTTTTATCATTGGTGAATGTGAGGATTAAAGATAACAAGCATCCATGAATGATTCCTGTGTTAAAGATGTGGCTTTGACTTTGGCAAGGTGCATATTAAGATTAGATGATCTTTGAAGGTTTGCCTGTTAGATTCAGATCATGTTTACACTGTAGATCACCATGGCCCGTATTCTGAAGTCGGGTTTAACTTAAACTCAGGTTTAGTATGGATAGCCAATTGTTACATAAATCACGAACAGTAGAGATATATTTCAGCTCATTTGGCTCTCAAATACTTCATAATTGTCTAGGAAGTATAAATAGATCATTGTCTTCATAATTGAAGAATCCGGAAAGAGCACAGTAAATATAAGAAACATACAACTTAATAAAAATTTTGACACTTTGGCTACCCATAATTTTAGCACAGAGTTAGAGCATGGTCTAAGTTAAACCTGACTTCAGAATACGGGCCCATGGGTTTAATATTGAAATGTGATGGAAATGAAAATTGAAAGACAAAAAAGAGAAAGTTAAGAGTGAGAAGTATCTTTGGTGATGTAAGGTGTACTAGTAGTCCGTAAAGGTCAAGTCCACCCCAGAAAAATGTTGATTTGAATAAATAGAGAAAAATCAAACTAGCGTAATGCTGAAAATTTCATCAAAATCGGTTGTAAAATAGGAAAGTTATGACATTTTAAAGTTTCACTTTTTTTTTCAAAACAGTGATATGCACAACTCAGTGACATGCAAATGAGACAGCCGATGATGTCCCTCACTATTTCTTTTGTTTTATATTGTTTGAATTTAACAATATTTCATTTTTCACAGATATGACAATAAGGACCAACTTGGCTAAACCATATGATATTAAACAATGCTAATTCCACATGTTCAGGGAGGAATTAATCATTGTTTCACTTGACAATGAGGAGAAATTGTAATATTTCATATTTCATATAATAAAATACAAAAGAAATAGTGAGTGGATGACGTCATCAGTCTCCTCATTTGCATACCGACCTGGATGTGCATATAATTGTTTTGTGAAATTAAGCAAAATTTAAAATGTCATAACTTTCTTATTTACATCCGATTTTAATGAAATTTTCAGTGTTATGCTTGCTGGATTTTTCTCTTTTTATTCAAATCAACTTTTTGTTGGGGTGGACTGTCCTTTAAAAAGAACTTTAAACCTAATTGGGTGAGATGAGAATTCCTGGTGGTGAGTGGAAGATGAGTTGAGAAGTGATGAACAGTAGTGATCAGATGATCAGTGTAATTGTAGAGGTGTCTTGTGTATCTTCTCACAGAGCTTTGCCTTCAAAGAGAATCCTGAGTCCAACCTGAGGAATTTCTTTCCTTCTCTTCTCGCTAGAACAACAGATCATTGTCCCATTGCTCTAAAAACAGAGGTAAGTACACCCAATAGATCAACATCGTTGACTTTACTTCATTAATGGCATAATTTTAAAGTAACATTGTTCACTGTTGGAAAATGCCATAGGATAGCCATTCTGTTTGCATGCCCGACCCACGTTTTATAAATTTTTACTTCACCTCGCAAACTGCCCAAAACTTCTTTTTTATTTTGCTTTTCAATTTTTTTTTTCATTTGGAAGTGCTCTTTGCGGCTCTTATGAATCCTAGATATACCTCTGGCTCAGCTTATGATAATTTGAGAGCACTATAACTTTTCTTATAAACTAGAAAATATAGATATCATTTCTGGAAGGTTGGGAATAAAGGGGTCAGACACACATACTTCCACCAATTGACCTGCAGCCAGAGTATATTGTAAAATAATTGTTTATTACCCCTATGTCTATCACACAAGAAAAGTTGTACATTTAGACAAGATCCGACAATTGATTACAAACATTGATTGGGGGTGCGTCGTGGTCTAGTGGTTCTGACTCTTGCCTTTCAAACAGGGTCGTGGGCTCAAATCTTACCCATGGCATGTTTTTCTTCAGCAAGAAATTTTCCACATTATGCTGCACTCGACCCAGGTTAAGTGAATAGGTAACTGACAGGATCAATTCATTAAAAATCAAAGATACTACAAGGGGAAGATCGGACACTTCGGCGATTTTTTGAAGCGCTCCCAAACGCCCGAAAAATGCTCCTGGGGAAGGGCGCCCAACAGCATTGAGTAAGTAAACCATGGCACATCGGCACGCAAATGTGTATAAAACATATGGGGGAAATGAGAGAGGGGACTTTGGAGAGGGCTCAAGGGTGATGCATGGGAATAATTCCACTTTTTATTACCCAGAAACCTCTGAAATATATTCATCTTTAATTTAAGAAAAAAAAATTGAATTAAAAAAACTTTAAAATATAAAAATTGTCTATTCCTTCAACCGTTGACCATTTCTCTCATATGTTTTGTACACAACCATCTTGCGATACGCAAAGGTAAAAAAAGGTTGTTACTCATTGCTGTAGGGTGCTCTTCCCGAGCGTTTCATTACGCGGTCTATGTACTATCCGATCTTCCCCTTGTATCTTTGATTAAATGCACTGAGCGCCGGTGATGGTACCTCGAGCTAAAGCCAGGGTTATAATAGCAAGCGTTTTGTATCCACGGGCAAAAAGAGCTATATGAATCCAGCTTTTATTATTATTATTATTATTGAAATGATCTCCTGATTGTACATGTAAACAAATGGAATCACATAATTTATTATCGGTTGACCCCTTTCTTCACAAGGTCAGTGGTAGTTGATTTATGATCGCTGTATATGTGGCAGCATATAAACTCATCTCTTTGAAAACATACTGATATTTGTTTACTTTTTATTTTGTTACCAGCTACTTGAGTGCCTTGTATACTGTCTGTGTCATGATCAGCATTGTTTCAGTGAGTGGCGTCAGATGTATGATAGTCATATGAAACAATCTAGCGTCTTGATGAATCATATCATTAAAGTCTGGGATCAAGTTAAGGTAAGTAATGTATGAGGGCACATGGGCCGTTACATGACAAAACAATGTATCTGCAAAATGCACATTCTTAGAAAAATCACTTTGAAGTTACAGCTTTTGTCTTTCTTCAAAAGAAAATTTTCCAGTGTTGAATTTAGTTTAATTTATTGGAATGTCATTTAAATCATCTTCCGTTTTTATGACATTTAACTTATTTTTTTAATCGCTATAACTATTTTAGCCCTAACTTTGGGTGTTATATGACCGAAGGGGGGGTTGGGGTTTGAAAGAGTGGACTCCTTAATTCAAACAGTGGACTCATGAATAAAATAGCGTACTTAACCATGGCAACAGGCGTCAATTTGGCGCACTGACAAAAGCGCGCATCAGTATTGGACAGTTTTCAGTATACGCGGTAAATTAGCGTAATTTATACAGGAAATCTGCATAAACCATTGGTTCAACCGATGGTTTTAAAACCACCTTTGTGAATTCGGACCTTTATGTCTTTTATGGAGGACTTGATGATCTCATTGAAGTGCCTGAACTATTAGATGGCTCCATGATAGTTCATTTTTTTTTGTGATGCTGCCATGCACTCTGTCCGCACACATGAACCTGTGCCTCTTCTCCAGAAACTTCAAGGTGATATTCTGCGTTGCTAACGGGTTGATCACAGTTTGTACTAGTGCCGAGAAGAGTGTCCAACATTCATTTTGCGAGCTACAATTATCACAGTACATGAGAATATCCTCATTGTCTCTGTTGTAATGGATGAAACACCAAAATCCATTTGAGTTATTGAATGCCTTTCATCCTGCATCTGCGTCATTCCACAGCAGGTCCATCCTTCATGTCCATCCTTCTTTGGACATGCAAAAGTTTCATTGAAAAGAACAATTTTCCTTGAGAAAAAGTCCTCCTTTGTCTGGACTTCCGGCATTGTTATTGCCTTCTGAAGATCCACACGCACCACAAGCAAACTCATCTTTTTCCATCCGGGAAGTATTCTCTGGTAGGCTGAACAGGCTTCACAGTTGCGTATGTGGAACACATGTGATCTTCTGATTTGGGATATGCATTGTCATGAATGTGGCATCTGTGACACAAGTCATTCTCAGGCTATGTAAAAGAAATGTCCAGAGAGTTAATTATCTGCTGATAATATCCATACATACATACACTCATACATAGATACATACACACGTACACCATACACCCATACGTACATACATATCAAAAACGTTCCATTTTTGGTTTTTTTCTTGTCACAAAACTGTGCATTTCTCAAACAGACAGATCTGAAGGCAGATAGTGCCAGTTGGGTGCATGTTCTTGTTTATAATGTGAGATATGAGGTCTTTGTGACTCTATGTGATCCTTCAGTTGCTGGCAGTGGTCCTCTGGGAACTTATTTGTAGGCTTGTGATGTCCTCTGCCATCCCCTTGTGCTCCAACAGTAACTTCTGAATCACCACTCACAACTACTTTATGGTTTTGTCATGTGACGTAAATCTATGCACTTGGTTTTGATACAATCAAAGAAATTAAATTTCAAATGTTTTAATTGATTGTATAACTCTAATTTTTGGTAATTATAAAGGTCATTGCTGAAGAAGAATATGGAACAAGACTCATCAAAACAAAAACCTGTCTTTTTCTTAACACCTCTTGATATTACTGACAAATTTAGAAGTGGACCTAATTCTATGGATTCAATTATATGCCCAAAGTTTTATTATGTTATGACCAAGGCTTTATGGGATGCTTACAATATATACAAATGACACTTGTACTATAGATGGACATTAGTAGTGATGTCCTAAACTGTGATGGAAATTTGTACCCTAGTCAATAACCGAGTCTAGCACTTTTCTGTTCTGTAATCATTTCTTGGGAGTCGTATATCTACATTGTTGTAGTGTAGTTGTACTGTGATGTTTGTCGTTTATCGAAATGGTCTATCAAATAACAAGCATCTACATCACTATCTTATAAAACATAATACATTTCCTTGGATCTGAGAATAATTATCCATACTTGTAACCTTTGTAAAGTGTGACAACTGTTCTGAAGGTAGATCGTGCTTGTAATTCTTAATGCATTTGATGATATGTATAAATGGTATACTATTTAATTTTGCTATTGACCAGTTTCTTAGGTTTTTGTGGAGGGATATCCAAGCATTCAGCTTCACAATTAAAAATACATGTAGACTGCTCACAATCAATCTTTTCTCAAGCATGTTAGAGTGCAATAGGTTACTATATGTCATGTTTACTACATCTTCTCAAGCATGTGAGAGTGCAATAGGTTACTATATGTCATATTTACTATATCTTCTCAAGCATGTTAGAGTGCAATAGGTTACTATATGTCATGTTTACTATATCTTCTCAAGCATGTTAGAGTGCAATAGGTTACTATATGTCATGTTTAATATCTCTTCTCAAGCATGTGAGAGTGCAATAGGTTACTATATGTCATGTTTAATATCTCTTCTCAAGCATGTGAGAGTGCAATAGGTTACTATATGTCATGTTTACTATATCTTCTCAAGCATGTGAGAGTGCAATAGTTTACTATATGTCATGTTTACAATCTCTTCTCAAGCATGTTAGAGTGCAATAGTTTACTATATGTCATGTTTACTATATCTTCTCAAGCATGTGAGAGTGCAATAGGTTACTATATGTCATGTTTACTATATCTTCTCACGCATGTTAGAGTGCAATAGTTTACTATATGTCATGTTTACAATCTCTTCTCAAGCATGTTAGAGTGCAATAGTTTACTATATGTCATGTTTACTATATCTTCTCAAGCATGTGAGAGTGCAATAGTTTACTATATGTCATGTTTTCTATTAACCAGCTTCCTAAGAAGCTCTTACAGGAGACTGTACGTGCATTCAGTGTAACCAATGAGGAACAGCTTTCTTTAACTCAGGCCAGTATTAGACGTATTCATATTGAACAATGCAAGGCAGCTTGTGAGGTAAGGATTCATCACTACATGTCAACTGAAGTGTATATTGGCTATATTATTGTAAACACATATTCCAAATATTCTAGTGAGGGTAAAATACATCTGAAAAAGTTGTGATCCTTTGTACCTATAACTTTTTTTTCAAGAATTGCGTAATGACAAATCTATCTTTTATAATGTCCAGAATATAGAGGCCATAAGAGATACAAGTAAACTTGCCTAGATCGACCTTCCATGAGTCAAAGATTTCTATTTTGACATTCTTAGATCTGGGTGTATTGGAAAGCAATGTTTTAGAGCACATTTTGCAAACTTTGTATTTTATAAAAACAGGTTTTCAAAGTGGGGGGGAGGGGGCTGACCATGCAAAATATCACAATCATGGTCATTTTACGTTTTTGTACACAGTTTTTGAAAAAAGTGGGGGGCCTGAAGCCCCCCAACGCCCCCGCTTCCGCGGCCCCTGCATACCTTTTCAAGAAAAAATTTCTCCAAACAGATTTCTGCAATCTCAGAGGATATGATTTTTAAAAGGCAGAGTTACCTGTAGTTTGTAAACATGAAAATTAGTGATGCATGCGCATGGTTGATTGTTATAACTGATATCAAATTTCTCATTTTACAGGAATTATTGGAGAAAATGAGCACTTTCCGGATGCCATGGAAGACAATGACCTCTGTTGTCTTTCTTTCCATCATGACATTCTTAGTCCTGGATCTATTTACCAGCAATGGTTTCAGTGGTAAGACACATTTGTGTAGTCTTTTTTTCCATCATGACATTCTTAGTCCTGGATCTATTTACCAGCAATGGTTTCAGTGATAAGACACATTGATGTAGTCTTTCTTTCCATCATGACATTCTTAGTCCTGGATCTATTTACCAGCAATGGTTTCAGTGGTAAGACACATTTGTGTAGTCTTTTTTTCCATCATGACATTCTTAGTCCTGGATCTATTTACCAGCAATGGTTTCAGTGGTAAGACACATTGATGTAGTCTTTCTTTCCATTATGACATTCTTAGTCCTGGATCTCTTTACCAGCAATGGTTTCAGTGGTAAGACACATTGATGTAGTCTTTCTTTCCATCATGACATTCTTAGTCCTGGATCTCTTTACCAGCAATGGTTTCAGTGGTAAGACACATTGATGTAGTCAATCTAAAATGAGTTCGAAAAGAATCAAATAAAGAGACTACCAAAGTGTGATTAAAAAATGAATACCGATTCGTATTTTCGTAGGCGTCATCAACATTGAAATCTTAACCAAGGTTAAGTTTTTTTAACTGTCATCATAACTTAGAAAGTATATGGGCCTAGTTTATGAAACTCAGACATAAGGGTAATAGTGTATCACTCAAGATCCTGCCCGAGTTTCAGGTCACATGATTAAGGTTAAAGGTCACTTACGGTCAACAAACTTTGGCCATGTTGGGGTTATTTGAGGAATTGTCATAATAACTTTAAAAGTTTATGAACCTAGTTCATGAAGCTTGGACATAAGAGCAACCACGTATCCCTGAATATTAGGTGCGAGTTTCAGGTCACATGACAAAGGTCACTTGAGGTCAACAAATGTTGGCCATGTTGGGGATATTTGAGGAATTGTCATGACATTGGAATTTTATCGATCTAGTGCATGAAAAGTGGACATCAGAGCAATCAAGGATCCTTGAACATCCTGTGTGAGTTTCAGGTCACATGACCAAGGTCAAAGGTCATTTGGAGTCAACAAACTTTGGTAATGTTGGGGTTATTTGTGGAATTGTCATCATACATGTAACTTTTAAAAAGTTTATGGATCTAGTTCATAAGACCATAAGAGCAGCAATGTACCCTTGAATACCCTGTGTGCATTTCAGGAACATGGCCAAGATCAAAGGCCATTCAAAGGTCAATGAACTCTGGCCGTGTTGGGAGTATGTGTTGAATTGGCATCATAACTTAGAAAGTTTATGGATCTAGCTCAGGGTAATCAAATATGAATGATTGTTTTGCTCATGTCTTATTTCACACAATCGTGGTCAAATGTCACTTTGGGACAATAGACATAATATTTTATTATCATATTAGTGTTTTCTTCTGTGAATGATTATTCATTAGCTGTTTTTAAAGGCAGCACTGCTGCTATATTGAATTACTTAATGCAGGCGAGACTTTCAGAGGCATTCCACTTAATACCAAAGTGTGCCATTGCTGAGAATTTGTCAAAACATGCATGGTCTTCCACCCAAATTTCTGGTCTTTTCCAAGCAAAAATCAAACACTGCCCTACATGTGCATTCTGTGTTTGCGATCTTCAGCGTGGTCAGATTTCATGATTTTGCACGGTTTGATTTTTAAACCAGACCTACATGTAGTGCTACCTTGATGTGATTGCAATTGGCATTGATTTTGTGTCTCATGAAATAATGTTTGTTCCTTTTAATATTGCATCTCATACCAAGATGTTATTTTTCTCTTGTATTGCAAGGTTCAAGGACAGAGACATTCCTTCAGAAATCAGGACTTCTTGCTGTTACCAAACATGCTTGGGCCAAAATCTCTTTCTTTTCAACAAACATGATGGGGTAAGTTATGTTTTCCCTCGTATATGTTCTCTTTACAGTTTACTTAAGATTGACCAGAAAAAAGGGAACAAAAGTGTCATTGCTACCAAAAATTATAGAGTATTATTACCTATAAGAGGCATTTTAGCAGATTAATAAATATCCTATTTCGCTCGCTACTTTCAATCCGAGATCAACAAGGTAAACATTTGCCATTTTGCTCTCCCCGGGGAATCCTGTACAAAAACAGAGGGCAATATTGGTCATATTTCTGCTAGTGCACTTGCTCAGTAGGAGCCGATTTTGATAGTTAATTTCAGTATTTGAGAAATCTGGCTGGAACCAGTTTATGAACGAGCGCAATGTAGATAATGCGCAGCGCGGCCAGTGCCTCTCTATGCAGTGCATACACAAAACCAAGCTCAAAATTTCTATGCGTTAAGTGTATGTGTGTGCCATGTATAATGCGCAACTGCAAGGTAACAACTTACATCACAATTGCTTAGCAAGTGTTACTTCGCTGAGTTTGTGAATTAACTTGAAATCAGAAGGAGTGAAAAAGCAAACAGGCATATAAATTGTTCCAAATAATAGCTTGAATTACACATTATACAGCCTTAGGTAATAATAATATTGACTGGCTCTTCTTTCGGGAAACGTCAAATATGTTGTCCTTAAAAGAACAATATTGCCCTCATCTAAAGACTTTTGCCAATATGATTCTGTTGTGGGCAACATATTTGATGTTCCCCTTAAGGCCAGTCAATATTATACAAATATACATGCTTACCAACACACCTCAAAAACATTATTGTCATCACAGATTCCTGACAGGGAACTGATCTTCTATGTAAAATACATTGGAGCATCAAGTCATTTTATATCTTCTATAGTAAATAGTAGACTATTAGGCATTATGGTTTTTTTTATTAATTTTTGACAACTTTGAATGTAGATATGAGTTTACGCAGACTTATATTTCACACTGGATTGTTTTTGTTGAATTTGCCATTAGATGGCTGCAGGTAAACGCACCAATCTACTATGCCAAGATAAAGGAACTCTGTGGACCTTACCTCACTCTCGCATTGGAAAAAATTTATGATCTATGGGCTTGGTTTGTTACCTTGGTTACGCCATTCAAAGAATGGATTGCAGAGAATGCTCCCATCTGGTTGGACTGGGTGAGTTATTTTTATGTCATCATTATGTCTTTGCTTCATGCATCACTGTTATCCAAATAATAGCACTAGATCATCATCATCATCCTCAACATCACCTTCATTGCGATAACTGTCATTCCTTGCCACTGTCATCATCATCATCACCATACCATCATCACCACCACCACCAACACCAGGATTGTTATATTCATAATAGTCATCTTCATCATCAGTTTCATACCTATCATTTACAGCATTACAAATATTTTCATCATCGCCATCATCTTTATTACAATAGTTTGTCTTGGATTTAAAACTATCGTGAACAATTACTCTATAAGAAATGAAGACAATTTTTATAAAGCGAGATTCATAATTTTTCTTCCTTCTTTATCTAAAGCAATCATTTTCTGAATTATGGAAATTTCATATATAATGAATTGAATGTTTATAATTAAATGAACAATTTATAATTCCTTCACCAATCAGCTTCTGGCACAGACTGTTGAGATCCTTCAGCTTTTGATGGTTTGGTTGACTAGATTATGGGAAGTAGTATGTGACTACGCTATCGCTGGTTGGATTGTTGTAGCGCCATACATGCAGCAAGCCTGGGATGTGACTATAGTCTACATGGCCTTGGTCTGGGAAGCCATGTATCCAGTCCTGGACCAAACATGGATCATGCTAAAAACAATGTTCAGGTATGACTGTATAGACCAGTTCGTAGTTACTTCATGGACAATTTTGCTCAAATGACCTTTAATTTCTTTCATTATGATAGGCAGATTTCAAAGGAAGATATTATGTAAGCATGCCTTACATAGCAGGATGAAGAAATTGAATAGATCAGGTGAATATTATAATAGCACATCAATGAACACTCTATGAAGGTATTTGTTGCACTTCTACTTTGAATGCATAATAGGGCATGTTGTACAATGAACTTAGCAAAGTGTGAAATCGTGGACGCATTGCTGTTTTTTTTTTCATGTAAATGAAAAACACAATTCAAAAGAATTCATGAATAATCAAGACATCAAATTTGGTGCTTATCACATTGAAATTTAAACCACCATGTCACTTTAGTACCAATGACCTTCCTCTGATCATGCGCAGAGTGGAACTACGAACTGGATCATTCTGAGCTGAATTTTGACTTGATGGGTGCTATTCTGATAATCACACCAAAGTTTTAAGATAAATGCCAGTTGTAGTAATGATTTCAAAATAAGTTTGTACAGAATCCAATCAAATGACTACCCAAATGTCTGTATGTATGAATGAAAAATAAGTGCTAAAGGACTCTTAAAGAAATTGTGGAATTTCAGAGAACTTAGCAAAACAAGCATGTAATTCCAGCTGCTTGTTGGATCTTTTCTAAAGCAATTATGATCTGGAAAAAAGTGATGTCAAAGAAACTTTTGTATCTCATCTTTTTTTAATATACTTCTCCACGATTTGACCGTATGAAGAATTATTCTTTCAGATAAGCTAATTTTCACATTTTTACTCTTTGAAGACCAAATTATTACTTTGGTTATTTGCCGAAAACATTCCATGGAAATTAGTGTTAGTTTGAAGGTTTCATTTCGTATCATTTTTTTAAAGCATATTTCTCAATTGTTATCTAATGTTTGATCATTTTTTTTTTACAGCAAGACGTAGACCCAGGATCCCAGATGAAACACCAATCCAATCATCAAGTTTCATCTGGAAATATTCTTATCCAAATTGATATCAATTAATTTACATTTATCTCTAATATAATTGTTAAAGTCCATTAAGTTTATCTTTAAGATTCTATGAATTATGATTTAGAAAATGTCCAACATTGCACTATAAGAGATTCCAATGTATTTATTCTGTGCTTTGTACGAAGAGAGTTTGGTGCTTTAATGGCTTGCCATCTTGTAATCAATGCAATGCGTAATTCAATACAGGTTTGACATCTTGTGAGAAAAAAAATCCTTGTTACAAGTTCACTCAATTTTTCTTTTGTCATATATGTAATGTAGTGTTTATATTTGGGAAATGTTAACATCTTTGTGGTTTTCTTGGATATCCTTTCAATATCATTTTGTCTTTAAGTAGTCCTTGATACGTATCCTATATAGCTAATTTCATGCATAAAAATCACGGGAACTAGTGTATGATGGGACGGGTGTATTCAGGTAATGTTAGATTCATGTTTACTATGTAGTAATATTTATTATTAACCGTATCAGACATCTGAGCAGGGCAACTTTGAAACATTGTTGCCTGCTTAAGACTGGGATCAAATGGCCGGTCAATAAAATTCCAATTGTTTATCCACGGGCCCAATTTATTGCCCGCTTAGGAAAGTCAATGAGAAAATGCGTGGAAATGTAGCGGGCAATAAAAGGCAGCGCTAATATCCGGGTATTCTACGCGTTTTTGCACGCGTCCTTGAACCGCGCAGTGCTATACGTCATAATGGTAATCAAGTTAAGACAACGCTGGATACTGCGTCCCTAGGCCAGGGACGCGTCATTTCAATTACGTCACAATGATAAAGTTCAGAAGCCCAGTCTGCTCAACATGATAAACTAGATTCTCATTCTAAAAATTTAAAATATCTAAATTTTAACGATTTTTGCTCTAGATGTCTGATTTGGTTAATAATAGCAATATTGACTGGCCTGGGGGCGAAAGGACATATATCGCCCTCACTAAATTGATATCACCCTCGTCTACGACTCGGGCGATATAAATCTAGTTTGGGCGATATATGTCGTATCGCCCCGAGGCCAGTCAATATTGCTTTATTGTATGGAGTGCCTCACATGGTCAGCTAGGCAAGGCCAGGTTATTACTGATAGGGAACTCTGCAGAGTGGATGCATAAAAACACTCTATTACTTGCAGGTTCAGTTTATGGAATTCATGTCATTATTAACAAAGGTTCAGAAGGAAGGACAACTAAAGCCATATTGTTGCTTATAGATATTTTGTTATGTCTCCATATCTGCACATTAAATGGGTACAAAGAATTTGGATTTTTCAGGATTATCAGGGGTATGAGAGTTCAGATTTTTATCTGATTTCAGATTTTTTTGTTTTGATTTTCAGCTTATTTTTGGCCTTCCTCAGTACAAAAAGTATGGGAGCTCTTTCTATTTCAGACTTTTTCAACACTCTTCAGCTTTTTTCAGATCTTTTTATTTGTGACCACTCACACCCCTGGATTATTCATATTTCTGACATTAGCAAGTTAAAGGTTTAGTTTGATCTTTTGTATACATTTATAGATGAGTATTACCTTGCTATTCCCACTCTTGCTTCCATTATTCTCCCCCCCCACCACTTCCACTTTCTCTTCCTCCCACTATCTCTCACTTTTGTTCACTTTTTGAGACAGGTGGGCTATAGAAGGGTCATATTTAAGAACCAATTTTTTAAGGACATTTACGCATGCTGAATATAGACACCAAAATCAGCTCAAAGGCCTTCACATAAGATTTTTTTTTTCCATTTTCAAGAGGTAACGAGTGTTTTAAGGCTGTCCCATTTTCACCTGATTTTCTTAAAAATTGTGTCATAGGTCAGGACAAAATCTCCTTTAAATGAAATATCACCCGTTTGTAGGCCA
Source organism: Lytechinus pictus (assembly GCF_037042905.1). Classification (NCBI taxonomy): domain Eukaryota; kingdom Metazoa; phylum Echinodermata; class Echinoidea; order Temnopleuroida; family Toxopneustidae; genus Lytechinus; species Lytechinus pictus. The sequence goes on from NC_087261.1 coordinate 31,509,033, forward strand.
CCTGTAATATAATCACAAAAGAAATACAACAGCAAAGGAAGAAAGTGTGTCTTTTACCTTTATTACTATTGTCTTAACACTTGGTCTAGAGGCATTTCAAGATTAATAAATTTTGGTAAAGGGTCATAGAGTCGCCAGTTTGAAAAAAATCATGGAATTCACAGAATATGGAAAGCACAATGTTTTTATGTTAGACATTTTGAATTACTAAAATACCACAAAAATCATGAGAATTAAAGCAAAGTCGGCCAATAATTTCTTTTAGCAAAGTCATTGACAAGCTTTTTCTATTCTGCAGTGAATATATTAAAATGGATACTGGTTTTTCTTAGATATTCACTATTCACAATTGCCTTATGTTTTTACATGTCACTTCAAAATATAGAATTTGATGTTCAGAACACAAACTTTCATTTAAGAAAATGGAAAACTGAGGAATTTATTGTGAATTTTTTTGTGATCATTTCATGTGTAGATGTTAAACAAGTACAGTGTATATCCATTTCCTGTATTTCACTTCTGATTTATTTTTTGAGGCAGTTTACCGACTGTAAAGAGTATTTGCTAGTTTGTAATCCATTTTCACATTCTATGATATTGCTACCTGTACATTGTAACACTGTACGTTGGACTGAATTCATGTATGATATATTTGTTGTAAGGTTGGACAATTCACAGAAAGAAATAAAACAAGTTTATTTTTTTTTTCCATTCAGCTTACTCTTCTGATGATGCTAATATTTGTGATTGACCTAGAATGAAATGTCCCCTGACATAAAAAAAAAAACAGAATACTTTCTGTTAATGAGTCTTTACTTTCATGTCCTGCTGGGTTTAAATGTACATCATATAATTTCAATATTTTCTATTTCATTTTTCTTTCATTTATCTGCATTACGCCCCGCCCCCTTAAAATCAATGAGATAATTTTTTGTCTCTTATGTCACAGGAGGCATAACAATTGATACACAAAGCAATGCAACTTGCCATAACTATGTACCATTGCTAACACTTACAAGCCTTTATACAATACCACCTCACAAGCAGTAACTAAATGACAGTTTGAATGGTTGTTATGTAGGCTCTAGTGTTTGAAGACTTGTGATTATTAGCAATGGCACATAGCATTGTTATGCTTATTTCTGCCTCCTGTGACATTACAAGAGGCAAACAATGATACAGTGGATCTTAATGGGGCGGGGCTTAGTATACTGCAGGTACATGTACGAAAAATGAAATTAAAAAAATCTTGAAATTATATGATCTACATCTAAACTCAAGAGTTAATGATTTAGTGAAGTAGAGACTCGTACACGTTAACTGAAGATAACATGAATTGTATGTTTTGTGACCTTTAAAGGGGAAGTTCACCCTCATGAAAAGTTCATGTAAAAATACCCCCAAAATGATAAACATTGGAGGTTTGAGAAAAATCCATCAAAGATTAAAGAAGTTTTTTAGAATTCAGCTTTTAGATTTGTCATATGCACTGTGCGAGCAGCTGCCCCATATAAGCTGTGCGCTTATGACGTCACAAAAAAAAAATCAAACAATAGATGTCATTATCTCAACATCCCATGTCAATCTGACAATGCAAAGGAAAGGCAGCTCAACTCAAACTATGTTATATGGATTTCTATCGCTTTCCCAGAGTTGGCTGGCCCTGAATTATAAATTAGTCTCTAAAATGGACTCCTTGATATTTACTCCTCCAACAACTCCTACTGAAAATGCACACATTAAAGGGGAACCCAGCCTTGGCAATAAAATGTTGTGTTGGGAAGGAGAAAAATAAATTAAACAGATTGGTGAAAGTTTGAAAGAAATCGGACAAGCGATAAAAAGTTATAGCTGCTTAAATATTTAGATCACTAGTACTATGTAGATTTCAAATTGGCAACTGGGTAAGTAAATTATGACAAGGGGCAAGGACAACTTTCCCATAGGCCATTTACTTTATTATCAGGGATTTGTGGTTTTCTCCTAAGTACCCATTCCCCTGGGGCAGTAATCTAAATATAACCCAGGTAGTATATCGTTATAAGTCCTCATGAAAGAAAAATATAATTTGAAATAAAACTTTTTGGAAAAATGATATTTTAGCCATAATATGTATTGGAGTACATGGAAGAGTAGTCCTTGCCTTACATCACTATGACATCCCATATGCGGCCAATTTGAAGTCTCCATGGGTATAGTGATTACCAATATTTACAACTTTTAAAAATTCATAACTTTCTTGTTGTTTGTCCAATATTGTTCAAACTTTCACCTATCAACTTGTCTGATTTTTCTTTTCCTTATGAAAATAAGATTTTATTTGGGTTGGATTCCCCTTTAAAGTCAAACATAAACCCCTACTTCAAATCTTATCTTAACTCTAATCCTGACATGATTTTAAATCAAAAACCTGATTGCAACTATACCCCTACCCTTTTATCTTCAGAGAAATTAGCGGAGGAGCATTTGTCATGAGAGCAATTGATGGATTACTATTAAGAGAGATGAATATCAAGAACAGTTCAATGTCAGTTACACAAGGGATCAAGAGAATGATGTCACTGTAGACCAGTAGAGCAATCATCACCTACAGAAGAACATTTTTTCTGTGTTCTCAAACATAATATCAGCAAGCTCATTGATATCCTCTCCTCTTGATGCTGCCATCACCTCCAAAACTTGACTGAAATATGACAAGGAGTAAGAAAGTAATATCAAAGTGCAATCAAACCATTAGCTACATAAACATTTGGTGACACAACATTGGCTCCTACGACAATTGCTCCCGGATTAATTTCGTCTAAGATATAGGGTTAGGGTTGCAATAGGGTTTTGTGTTAGGTTTCGGGTAGGATATAGTGAGTTGAAGTTGGTCATTCTAATAGGAAGTGGAATTTAGAGCGGGGCAATTGTCGCCAGAGCAAATGTCGTGGAACCAAACAATTTTCTCCAGATATTAGCAAATATATAGTCAAAAAAAAAAATATAAAAGGATTGACAAAATATGGTATGAATAATAATTCTTAATAGACTGACAATTTTAGTATGAACAATTGAAAGGAATGAAATGAGTTGGGGGAAAAACTTCAGACAATTCTTAACAAATTATGGATGTACAAATCATTGCCAGTAATTAATGATAGAAAATTAATACAACAGAGCAGAACAAATTTGGCACTTCAAATAATGTATCAATTCAGAACTCCAGACCTTTCTAAAGGAAAACTAGGAACAATTTTACCAGGAATGGGAGCAACATTCCCAAAAGGAGAGTGTGGTAAAATTCATGAAAAAAATTGTATTTAATAAAAATACTGGTCAAAATTCAGATTATTTACTGGTACTCCAATGGTTTGAAGGTTTAATATATTTGCATTTTTACTTCATTATACTTTAAGATGGCAACATGACAAGTTGAATTGTATGCCCATGAACTCCAGGCATTTCTATTCTCATATGGGCTCCAATTGCATTAAGTTTACTATTATAACTTAACCATTCTACATCAATTACCATGGTAACAATGCTAACAACCAATGAAAATCTAGAATATCATGTTTACGTTTCTATGAGATAGTGAAGTTACCATTACTTCATAAAGCCTGTCACACACTACATCATCCGACTATCAAAATTTTTTAAAGAACAGCAAAGCATGAAAGTTCCAAGAAGTAAAATTATTTTATTTGAAGTTCAGCATAAAGTTATAAATATCTAAATAGAATTTGCCTTTGCTGCAAGCCTTATGGTTGGAGTAAAAGGGATACTCCACGCTGAAAATAATATGTTTTGAACAGATGAAGAAAAATCAGACAAACAAAAGAGTAAAAATTTCATCAAAATCGGACAAGGATTAACAAAGCTATTGCATTTTAAAGAATTGCATTATTCCAGTGAAATAATTCTAGGCAGGTCTACATGAATATCCAATGAGCAAACTGATGATATCATATCCCCACTTGTTCTTTTGTATTATATTATATGAGGTTATTAATAAGGTTTATTTAAAAATTTTCTGGGAAGAACTTAAAACTAGCACATCAATGATGTGGAGCTCATCAGGCATCTCGCTACGAAATTTAACACAATTTTAATTTCAGCCCAGTTGACACTAAGTATTTTTTGTGAGTTTTGAAAATATATGAATAAATTAGCATATTAATGAGTTTCAAGATTCTGTGTTGAAATTTTGTATCACCACCTAGAGCTATCATATAAAGCAAACAATTGAAACTGATCAACAAATGAAGGAGAAAAATCATTTTCTTGTGATATATGAATACATTTTGCATAAATTACCATAAATAATTTTCTAGACAAAATTTTTCAAATTTTGTGTACAAGTTTGGAGTTGCCCATGCAGCTCTACCAGATAGGAAAAAAAAATCAAAATTGGTCGACAAATGAAGAGGCATTTTCTGTGATTTATGAATAAATTTTGCATAAATTAGCATAAATAAATTTCTACTCAAAATTTCAAAATTCTGTGTAGAAGTATGGTGGACCTCATGAAGTTCTACCGGATGGATGAAAAAAAAAAATCAAAATCGGTCAACAAATAAAGGAGAAGCATTTTATGTGAATTTTTAAAAATATGCATAAATTAGCATAAAAAAATTTCTAGTCAAAAGTTCAAAATTCTGTGTAAAAATTTGGTGAATCTCATGAAGTGCTACCCGAAGGAAGCCAAAAGATCAAAATTGGTCAACAAATAACGAAGGAGAAGCATTTTTTGTGAATTTTGAAAAATGCACATAAATTACCATATTTAATGAGTTTCAAAATTCTGTGTAGAAGTTTTGAATCCCCCACCTACTGCTATCATTGAAAACACACAGAATTGAAATCAGACTTGAAATGAAGAAGAAGAAGCATTTTGACATTCAGTCAACAAATAAAGAGGCATTTTATAAATTAGCATAAAAATTGTTCTAGACAAAATTTCAAAATTCTGTGTAGAAGTTTGGTGAACCTCATGAAGCTCTACCAGATTGAAGCAAAAAATAAAAATCGGTCAACAAATTAAGAAGAAGCATTTTATGTGAATTCTTAAAAATATGCATAAATTAATTTCGCATAAATTAGAATAAAAATTGTTCCAGTCAAAATTTCAAACTTCTGTGTAGAAGTTTGGTGAACCTCATGAAGCTCTACCAGATGGAAGCAAAAAATCCAAAATCGGTCAACAAATGAAGAAGCATTTTTTGTGAATTTTGAAAAATGCGCATAAATTAGCATATTTAATGAGTTTCAAAATTCTGTGTAGAAGTTTTGAATCCCCCACCTAGTGCTATCATATAAAGCAAACAGAATTGAAATCGGACTTAAAATGGCGAAGAAGAAGCATTTTGAAATTGTGGACGGACGACGGAGGCCACGCCACGGCATAAGCTCATCTTGCCCTTCGGGCCGGATGAGCTAAAAAAATTGACTGACAACTGATAGTGCATTTGATATTCATTGCTGCAACTTATTTCATTATCAGGGAGACATATCATTCACACATTGTAAAAAAAAAATGAAACAAACAAACATAATTTCATGTAATAACATATTAAAGAAATAGGAAAGTGGGGATGTGACATCATCAGTCCACCTAGTGTATACTGTTTTCACAAAATATTGCTGAACTTTAAATTTCGAGAACTTTCAAATATTTGTTGTCCGATGATGAAATTTTCAGCATTTTACTCTGTGAATTTACTCTTACATATAAACATTTTAAGCCCGGAGCATCCCTTTTAGTAAAAATTAGCTTTAAGTCGCAGCCAATGATGACACCATGAAAATTTTCAATTGAATTTGTTTTTATTCGTACAGGGAGACTCAGAAAAGACTGGAATTTTGATTTTAGCATTCATACCACTATTTTGAACTCTAATTATTAATAGCTCATAGGTAACAAATAATGTTCATTCAAGTGCTATTACATTTTCTTTGAAAGTCATCTGACTTTATAAAGCCTGTCACACACTACATCATCCGACTAGTGGATATTGAACAGGGTCATGTACTTACATGATATGACATGGTTCATTCCTTCCTTTAACACAGTTATCTTTTTCCCATTTCTCTTTCTTCTTGGTAGGGAACTTAGTTTGGACTTGTTTGAATCCAGCATGAGTTGCTTTCACTTCACACCAGGGTGCATCTATATTGATAAGAATGTTTATAAAATTCAATTCACTTTATTCACATCCATTAAAAAATATACAACATACAATATTATATGAACAATAAGAAACAATCAATACTTAAACAAATCAATATGACAAATAGAAAGA